>NW_027065734.1:0-20960 GCF_032884065.1 Artemia franciscana | reverse complement strand
TTAGACAATTTTATGATTGCATATGGTAAAGAATGTGATTAAAGGCTCTTTTCCTATTTCAAAATTTTTAGTTTTCGAGGGTAATAGCTACGTATGTTGAAAAAATGAAGATATTAGACTATTTTATGATTGCAAATGGTAAAGAATGTGATTAAAGGCTCTTTTCATATTTCAAAAGTTTTAGTTTTCGAGGGTAATAGCTATGTCTGTGGAAAAAATGAAGATATTAGACAATTTTATGATTGCACATGGTGTAAGAATGTGATTAAAAGGCTCTTTTCCTATTTCAAAAGTTTTAGTTTTCGAGGGTAATAGCTACGTATGTTGAAAAAATGAAGATATTAGACAATTTTATGATTGCAAATGGTGTAAGAATGTGATTAAAGGCTCTTTTCCTATTTCAAAAGTTTTAGTTTTCGAGGGTTATAGCTATGTCTGTGGAAAATATGAAGATATTAGACAATTTTATGATTGCACATGGTAAAGAATGTGATTAAAAGCTCTTTTCTTATTTCAAAAGTTTTAGTTTTCGAGGGTAATAGCTACGTATGTTGTAAAAATGAAGATATTAGACTATTTTATGATTGCAAATGGTAAAGAATGTGATTAAAGGCTCTTTTCCTATGTCAAAAGTTTTAGTTTCCGAGGGTAATAGCTACGTATGTTGAAAAAATGAAGATATTAGACTATTTTATGATTGCAAATGGTAAAGAATGTGATTAAAGGCTCTTTTCCTATTTCAAAAGTTTTAGTTTTCGAGGGTAATAGCTACGTATGTTGAAAAAATGAAGATATTAGACTATTTTATGATTGCAAACGGTAAAGAATGTGAAGTAAAGGCTCTTTTCCTATTTCAAAAGTTTTAGTTTTCGAGGGTAATAGCTACGTATGTTGAAAAAATGAAGATATTAGACTATTTTATGATTGCAAATGGTAAAGAATGTGATTAAAGGCTCTTTTCCTATTTCAAAAGTTTTAGTTTTCGAGGGTAATAGCTAGGTCTGTGAAAAAAATGAAGATATTAGACTATTTTATGATTGCACATGGTAAAGAATGTGATTAAAGGCTCTTTTCCTATTTCAAAAGTTTTAGTTTTCGAGGGTAATAGCTACGTATGTTGAAAAAATGAAGATATTAGACTATTTTATGATTGCAAATGGTAAAGAATGTGGTTAAAGGCTCTTTTCCTATTTCAAAAGTTTTAGTTTTCGAGGGTAATAGCTACGTATGTTGAAAAAATGAAGATATTAGACTATTTTATGATTGCAAATGGTAAAGAATGTGATTAAAGGCTCTTTTCCTATGTCGAAAGTTTTAGTTTTCGAGGGTAATAGCTACGTATGTTGAAAAAATGAAGTTATTAGACTATTTTATGATTGCACATGGTAAAGAATATGATTAAAGGCTCTTTTCCTATTTCAAAAGTTTTAGTTTTCGAGGGTAATAGCTACGTATGTTGAAAAAATGAAGATATTAGACTATTTTATGATTGCAAATGGTAAAGAATGTGATTAAAGGCTCTTTTCCTATGTCAAAAGTTTTAGTTTTCGAGGCTAATAGCTACGTATGTTGAAAAAATGAAGATGTTAGACTATTTTATGATTGCAAATGGTAAAGAATGTGATTAAAGGCTCTTTTCCTATGTCAAAAGTTTTAGTTTTCGAGGGTAATAGCTACGTATGTTGAAAAAATGAAGATATTAGACTATTTTATGATTGCAAATGGTAAAGAATGTGATTAAAGGCTCTTTTGATATTTCAAAAGTTTTAGTTTTCGAGGGTAATAGCTACGTATGTTGAAAAAATGAAGATATTAGACTATTTTATGATTGCAAATAGTAAAGAATGTGATTAAAGGCTCGTTTCCTATTTCAAAAGTTTTAGTTTTCGAGGGTAATAGCTACGTATGTTGAAAAAATGAAGATATTAGACTATTTTATGATTGCAAATGGTAAAGAATGTGATTAAAGGCTCTTTTCCTATGTCAAAAGTTTTAGTTTTCGAGGGTAATAGCTACGTATGTTGAAAAAATGAAGATGTTAGACTATTTTATGATTGCAAATGGTAAAGAATGTGATTAAAGGCTCTTTTGATATTTCAAAAGTTTTAGTTTTCGAGGGTAATAGCTACGTATGTTGAACAAATGAAGATATTAGACTATTTTATGATTGCACATGGTAAAGAATGTGATTATTGGCTCTTTTCCTATGTCAAAAGTTTTAGTTTTCGAGGGTATAGCTATGTCTGTGGAAAAAATGAAGATATTAGACTATTTTATGATTTTAAATGGTAAAGAATGGGATTAAAGGCTCTTTTCCTATGTCAAAAGTTTTAGTTTTCGAGGGTAATAGCTACGTATGTTGAACAAATGAAGATATTAGACTATTTTATGATTGCACATGGTAAAGAATGTGATTAAAGGCTCTTTTCCTATGTCAAAAGTTTTAGTTTTCGAGGGTAATAGCTTTGTCTGTGGAAAAAATGAAGATATTAGACAATTTTATGATTGCATATGGTAAAGAATGTGATTAAAGGCTCTTTTCCTATTTCAAAATTTTTAGTTTTCGAGGGTAATAGCTACGTATGTTGAAAAAATGAAGATATTAGACTATTTTATGATTGCAAATGGTAAAGAATGAAATTAAAGGCTCTTTTCATATTTCAAAAGTTTTAGTTTTCGAGGGTAATAGCTATGGCTGTGGAAAAAAATGAAGATATTAGACTATTTTATGATTTTCAATGGTAAAGAATGGGATTAAAGGCTCTTTTCCTATGTCAAAAGTTTTAGTTTTCGAGGGTAATAGCTACGTATGTTGAACAAATGAAGATATTAGACTATTTTATGATTGCACATGGTAAAGAATGTGATTAAACGCTCTTTTCCTATGTCAAAAGTTTTAGTTTTCGAGGGTAATAGCTTTGTCTGTGGAAAAAATGAAGAAATTAGACAATTTTATGATTGCAAATGGTAAAGAATGTGATTAAAGGCTCTTTTCCTATTTCAAAAGTTTTAGTTTTCGAGGGTAATAGCTACGTATGTTGAAAAAATGAAGATATTAGACTATTTTATGATTGCTAATGGTAAAGAATGTGATTAAAGGCTCTTTTCATATTTCAAAAGTTTTAGTTTTCGAAGGTAATAGCTACGTATGTTGAAAAAAATGAAGATATTAGACTATTTTATGATTGCACATGGTAAAGAATGTGATTAAAGGCTCTTTTCCTATGTCAAAAGTTTTAGTTTTCGAGGGTTAATAGCTTTGTCTGTGGAAAAAATGAAGATATTAGACAATTTTATGATTGCACATGGTAAGAATGTGATTAAAGGCTCTTTTCCTATTTCAAAAGTTTTAGTTTTCGAGGGTATATAGCTACGTATGTTGAAAAAATGAAGATATTAGACAATTTTATGATTGCACATGGTGTAAGAATGTGATTAAAGGCTCTTTTCCTATTTCAAAAGTTTTAGTTTTCGAGGGTAATAGCTACGTATGTTGAAAAAATGAAGATATTAGACAATTTTATGATTGCACATGGTGTAAGAATGTGATTAAAGGCTCTTTTCCTATTTCAAAAGTTTTAGTTTTCGAGGGTTATAGCTATGTCTGTGGAAAAAATGAAGATATTAGACAATTTTATGATTGCACATGGTAAAGAATGTGATTAAAAGCTCTTTTCTTATTTCAAAAGTTTTAGTTTTCGAGGGTAATAGCTACGTATGTTGTAAAAATGAAGATATTAGACTATTTTATGATTGCAAATGGTAAAGAATGTGATTAAAGGCTCTTTTCCTATGTCAAAAGTTTTAGTTTTCGAGGGTAATAGCTACGTATGTTGAAAAAATGAAGATATTAGACTATTTTATGATTGCAAATGGTAAAGAATGTGATTAAAGGCTCTTTTCCTATTTCAAAAGTTTTAGTTTTCGAGGGTAAAAGCTACGTATGTTGAAAAAAATGAAGATATTAGACTATTTTATGATTGCAAACGGTAAAAAATGTGATTAAAGGCTCTTTTCCTATTTCAAAAGTAGTAGTTTTCGAGGGTAATAGCTACGTATGTTGAAAAAATGAAGATATTAGACTATTTTATGATTGCAAATGGTAAAGAATGTGATTAAAGGCTCTTTTCCTATTTCAAAAGTTTTAGTTTTCGAGGGTAATAGCTAGGTCTGTGAAAAAAATGAAGATATTAGACTATTTTATGATTGCACATGGTAAAGAATGTAATTAAAGGCTCTTTTCCTATTTCAAAAGTTTTAGTTTTCGAGGGTAATAGCTACGTATGTTGAAAAAATGAAGATATTAGACTATTTTATGATTGCAAATGGTAAAGAATGTGGTTTAAAGGCTCTTTTCCTATTTCAAAAGTTTTAGTTTTCGAGGGTAATAGCTACGTAGTTGAAAAAATGAAGATATTAGACTATTTTATGATTGCAAATGGTAAAGAATGTGATTAAAGGCTCTTTCCCTATTTCAAAAGTTTTATTTTTCGAGGGGTAATAGCTACGTATGTTGAAAAAATGAAGATATTAGACTATTTTATGATTGCTAATGGTAAAGAATGTGATTAAAGGCTCTTTTCAGGTCTTTTCAGGGATGACTTACTCCCCCACAATCCCTGGGGGAGGGGCTGCAAGTTACAAACTTTGACCAGTGTTTACATATAGTAATGGTTATTGGGAAGTGTGCAGACGTTTTCAGGGGGATTTTATTTTGTTTGGGGGTGGGGCTGAGGAGAGGGGGCTATGTTGGAGGATCTTTCCTTGGAGGAATCTGTCATGAGGGAAGAAAAATTCAATGAAAAGGGCGCAGGGTTCTCTAGCACTACTATAAGAAAACAATGAAAAATAAACATGAAAACGTTTTTTCAAATGAAAGGAAGAAGTAGCATTGAAACCTAAAACGAACAGAGATAATTACGCATATGAGGGGTTCTAAAAATACTTTAGTATAAAGAGCGAGGTATTTAGGAGGAGATAAATACCTTGCTCTTTATGCTAAAGTATTTTTAGTAATTTCAACTATTTACTCTACAGCCTTTCCAGTTCAACGGTCATTCTTAAAGAATTGGGACAAAACTTACGATTTAGAGTAAAGAGCGAGGTATTAACGAGGGTAAAAACCCCCTCGCATACATAATAAAAATATAAGGTTATGAAAGTTTGTTATGTAAGTTAATTCTTAAGCTACGTGTATTTCTTACTAATAAAAACGTTCATTAAAAATTAAAAGTTCTAGTTGCCATTTTAAGTGACCGAAAAATTGGGGGGCAACTAGGCCTCCTTCTCCACCCCTTGTTTCTCAAAATCGTCTGATCAAAACTAGAGAAAGCCATTTAGCCAAAAAAAGAATTAATATACAAGTTTCATTTTAATAATTTATGTGCGGAGAGCCAAAACCAAACATGCATTAATTCAAAAACGTTCAGAAATTAAATAAAAAAAACTAATTTTTTTAGCTGAAAGTAAGGAGCGACATTAAAACTTAAAACGAACAGAAATTACTCCGTATATGAAATGGGTTGTCCCCTCCGCAATCCCCTCGCTCTTTACGCTGAAGTTTGACTCTTTGCCACAATTCTACTTTTTAAAACAATTAAAAGCTTTAGCGTAAAGAGCGAGGGATTGCGGAGGGGACAACCCATTTCATATACGGAGTAATTTCTGTTCGTTTTAAGTTTTAATGTCGCTCCTTACTTTCAGCTAAAAAAATTAGTTTTTTTTATTTAATATCCCTAATAGGCTACCTTATCTTAGCTCTTTAGCCACTGTACTTAAGTTCTGTTGACAAGTGAAGTCCCTAATAGGCTACCTTATCTAAAAAAACGTTTCAAACACAATAAAAAGATTTAAAAGATTCAAAAGATTTGACGTCAGAAATCTGACGTCAGAATCTGAGGTCAAAAATAATTTATAGATTAATAATTAATTGTACACAATATTGACGTCAACCCTTATTAGACCTCAATCATAATTTGCTATCACAATTGATAGCAATGTTAAACGTTTCAAACACAATAAAAAGATTGAGGTCTAATAAGGGTTAATAAAAAAGAAAGAGCTAAATAGGTCTAAATAGGCTAAATAGGTCAAAAAAATCTATTAGATCTGACGTCAGAAACCCTTATTAGACCTCATTAGTGATAAATTGATAGCAATGTTAAACGTTTCAAACACAATAAAAAGATTGAGGTCTAATAAGGGTTATTAAAGCTAATAAGTGTATTGTGTTGTTGTATAGTCTAATTCTAATGAAAAGATTGAGTCTAAATAGGTCAATAAGGTCTTATAGCCACTGTACTTAAGTTCTGTTGACAAGTGAAGTCCCTAATAGGCTACCTTATCTACACAATAAACCTGGCTACCTTAGCCTTAATTGTCTATTAGATCTGACGTCAGAAACCCAGAATAAAAAGATTGAGTCTAAATAGGTCAATAAGGTCTTATAGCCACTGTACTTAAGTTCTGTTATAGCCAATTTTTATCTGATGTCAGATAAGGTCTAAGAAGACCTTATTAGATCTGAAGTCAGAAACCCATATTAGACCTCAATCTCAATATATATAAACGTTTACATAGCCTGTTGACAATTGAACTCAATCTTTTTATTAGAATTAGACGTCTTAACATCTTAACTATCTTAACATCACTTAACAACACTCATTATCTTAACATCTGATTAGACCCTTATTAGACCTCGATCATAATTTGCTATCACAATTGATAGCAATGTTAAACGTTTCAAACACAATAAAAAGATTGAGGTCTAATAAGGGTTTCTGATTAAACCTCATTGCTATCTTAACATTGCTATCAAGAAAATCTATTAGATCTGACGTCAGAAACCCTTATTAGACCTCATTAGTGATAAATTGATAGCAATGTTAAAAGTTTCAAACACAATAAAAAGATTGAGGTCTAATAAGGGTTATTAAAGCTAATAAGGGTATTGTGTTGTTGTATAGTCTAATTCTAATAAAAAGATTGAGTCTAAATAGGTCAATAAACATTTATATCCCTAATAGGCTACCTTATCTTAGCTCTTTAGCCACTGTACTTAAGTTCTGTTGACAAGTGAAGTCCCTAATAGGCTACCTTGTCTAAGAAAACGTTTCAAACACAATAAAAAGATTTAAAAGATTTAAAAGATTTGACGTCAGAAATCTGACGTCAGAATCTGAGGTCAAAAATAATTTATAGATTAATACTTAATTGTACACAATATTGACGTCAACCCTTATTAGACCTCAATCATAATTTGCTATCACAATTGATAGCAATGTTAAACGTTTCAAACACAATAAAAAGATTGAGGTCTAATAAGGGTTAATAAAAAAGAAAGAGCTAAATATGTCTAAATAGGCTAAATAGGTCAAAAAAATCTATTAGATCTGACGTCAGAAACCCTTATTAGACCTCATTAGTGATAAATTGATAGCAATGTTAAACGTTTCAAACACAATAAAAAGATTGAGGTCTAATAA
This sequence comes from Artemia franciscana, assembly GCF_032884065.1. Taxonomy (NCBI): domain Eukaryota; kingdom Metazoa; phylum Arthropoda; class Branchiopoda; order Anostraca; family Artemiidae; genus Artemia; species Artemia franciscana. The sequence continues at coordinate 13,476 of NW_027065734.1, read as the reverse complement.
GGGTTATTAAAGCTAATAAGTGTATTGTGTTGTTGTATAGTCTAATTCTAATGATAAGATTGAGTCTAAATAGGTCAATAAGGTCTTATAGCCACTGTACTTAAGTTCTGTTGACAAGTGAAGTCCCTAATAGGCTACCTTATCTACACAATAAACCTGGCTACCTTAGCCTTAATTGTCTATTAGATCTGACGTCAGAAACCCAGAATAAAAAGATTGAGTCTAAATAGGTCAATAAGGTCTTATAGCCACTGTACTTAAGTTCTGTTATAGCCAATTTTTATCTGATGTCAGATAAGGTCTAAGAAGACCTTATTAGATCTGAAGTCAGAAACCCTTATTAGACCTCAATCTCAATATATATAAACGTTTAACATAGCCTGTTGACAATTGAACTCAATCTTTTTATTAGAATTAGACGTCTTAACATCTTAACTATCTTAACATCACTTAACAACACTCATTATCTTAACATCTGATTAGACCCTTATTAGACCTCGATCATAATTTGCTATCACAATTGATAGCAATGTTAAACGTTTCAAACACAATAAAAAGATTGAGGTCTAATAAGGGTTTCTGATTAAACCTCATTGCTATCTTAACATTGCTATCAAGAAAATCTATTAGATCTGACGTCAGAAACCCTTATTAGACCTCATTAGTGATAAATTGATAGCAATGTTAAAAGTTTCAAACACAATAAAAAGATTGAGGTCTAATAAGGGTTATTAAAGCTAATAAGGGTATTGTGTTGTTGTATAGTCTAATTCTAATAAAAAGATTGAGTCTAAATAGGTCAATAAACATTTATATCCCTAATAGGCTACCTTATCTTAGCTCTTTAGCCACTGTACTTAAGTTCTGTTGACAAGTGAAGTCCCTAATAGGCTACCTTATCTAAGAAAACGTTTCAAACACAATAAAAAGATTTAAAAGATTTAAAAGATTTGACGTCAGAAATCTGACGTCAGAATCTGAGGTCAAAAATAATTTATAGATTAATAATTAATTGTACACAATATTGACGTCAACCCTTATTAGACCTCAATCATAATTTGCTATCACAATTGATAGCAATGTTAAACGTTTCAAACACAATAAAAAGATTGAGGTCTAATAAGGGTTAATAAAAAAGAAAGAGCTAAATAGGTCTGAATAGGCTAAATAGGTCAAAAAAATCTATTAGATCTGACGTCAGAAACCCTTATTAGACCTCATTAGTGATAAATTGATAGCAATGTTAAACGTTTCAAACACAATAAAAAGATTGAGGTCTAATAAGGGTTATTAAAGCTAATAAGGGTATTGTGTTGTTGTATAGTCTAATTCTAATAAAAAGATTGAATCTAAATAGGTCAATAAGGTCTTATAGCCACTGTACTTAAGTTCTGTTGACAAGTGAAGTCCCTAATAGGCTACCTTATCTACACAATAAACCTGGCTACCTTAGCCTTAATTGTCTATTAGATCTGACGTCAGAAACCCAGAATAAAAATATTGAGTCTAAATAGGTCAATAAGGTCTTATAGCCACTGTACTTAAGTTCTGTTATAGCCAATTTTTATCTGACGTCAGATAAGGTCTAAGAAGACCTTATTAGATCTGACGTCAGAAACCCTTATTAGACCTCAATCTCAATATATATAAGCGTTTAACATAGCCTGTTGACAATTGAACTCAATCTTTTTATTAGAATTAGACGTCTTAACATCTTAACTATCTTAACATCACTTAACAACACTCATTATCTTAACATCTGATTAGACCCTTATTAGACCTCAATCATAATTTGCTATCACAATTGATAGCAATGTTAAACGTTTCAAACACAATAAAAAGATTGAGGTCTAATAAGGGTTTCTGATTAGACCTCATTGCTATCTTAACATTGCTATCAAGAAAATCTAATAGATCTGACGTCAGAAACCCTTATTAGACCTCATTAGTGATAAATTGATAGCAATGTTAAACGTTTCAAACACAATAAAAAGATTGAGGTCTAATAAGGGTTATTAAAGCTAATAAGGGTATTGTGTTGTTGTATAGTCTAATTCTAATAAAAAGATTGAGTCTAAATAGGTCAATAAGGTCTTATAGCCACTGTACTTAAGTTCTGTTGACAAGTGAAGTCCCTAATAGGCTACCTTATCTACACAATAAACCTGGCTACCTTAGCCTTAATTGTCTATTAGATCTGACGTCAGAAACCCAGAATAAAAAGATTGAGTCTAAATAGGTCAATAAGGTCTTATAGCCACTGTACTTAAGTTCTGTTATAGCCGATTTTTATCTGACGTCAGATAAGGTCTAAGAAGACCTTATTAGATCTGACGTCAGAAACCCTTATTAGACCTCAATCTCAATATATATAAACGTTTAACATAGCCTGTTGACAATTGAACTCAATCTTTTTATTAGAATTAGACTTCTTAACATCTTAACTATCTTAACATCACTTAACAACACTCAATATCTTAACATCTGATTAGACCCTTATTAGACCTCAATCATAATTTGCCATCACAATTGATAGCAATGTTAAACGTTTAAAACACAATAAAAAGATTGAGGTCTAATAAGGGTTTCTGATTAGACCTCATTGCTATCTTAACATTGCTATCAAGAAAATCTATTAGATCTGACGTCAGAAACCCTTATTAGACCTCATTAGTGATAAATTGATAGCAATGTTAAAAGTTTCAAACACAATAAAACGATTGAGGTCTAATAAGGGTTATTAAAGCTAATAAGGGTATTGTTTTGTTGTATAGTCTAATTCTAATAAAAAGATTGAGTCTAAATAGGTCAGTAAACATTTATATCCCTAATAGGCTACCTTATCTTAGCTCTTTAGCCACTGTACTTAAGTTCTGTTGACAAGTGAAGTCCCTAATAGGCTACCTTATCTAAGAAAACGTTTCAAACACAATAAAAAGATTTAAAAGATTTAAAAGATTTGACGTCAGAAATCTGACGTCAGAATCTGAGGTCAAAAATAATTTATAGATTAATAATTAATTGTACACAATATTGACGTCAACCCTTATTAGACCTCAATCATAATTTGCTATCACAATTGATAGCAATGTTAAACGTTTCAAACACAATAAAAAGATTGAGGTCTATTAAGGGTTAATAAAAAAGAAAGAGCTAAATAGGTCTAAATAGGCTAAATAGGCCAAAAAAATCTATTAGATCTGACGTCAGAAACCCTTATTAGACCTCATTAGTGATAAATTGATAGCAATGTTAAACGTTTCAAACACAATAAAAAGATTGAGGTCTAATAAGGGTTATTAAAGATAATAAGGGTATTGTGTTGTTGTATTGTGTTTGAAACGTTTTCTTAGATAAGGTAGCCTATTAGGGACTTCACTTGTCAACAGAACTTAAGTACAGTGGCTAAAGAGCTAAGATTAGGTAGCCTATTAGGGATATAAATGTTTATTGACCTATTTAGACTCAATCTTTTTATTAGAATTAGAATTTATAGATTAATAATTAATTGTACACAATATTGACGTCAACCCTTATTAGACCTCAATCATAATTTGCTATCACAATTGATAGCAATGTTAAACGTTTCAAACACAATAAAAAGATTGAGGTCTAATAAGGGTTAATAAAAAAGAAAGAGCTAAATAGGTCTAAATAGGCTAAATAGGTCAAAAAATCTATTAGATCTGACGTCAGAAACCCTTATTAGACCTCATTAGTGATAAATTGATAGCAATGTTAAACGTTTCAAACACAATAAAAAGATTGAGGTCTAATAAGGGTTATTAAAGCTAATAAGGGTATTGTGTTGTTGTATAGTCTAATTCTAATAAAAAGATTGAGTCTAAATAGGTCAATAAGGTCTTATAGCCACTGTACTTAAGTTCTGTTGACAAGTGAAATCCCTAATAGGCTAGCTTATCTAAACAATAAACCTGGCTACCTTAGCCTTAATTGTCTATTAGATCTGACGTCAGAAACCCAGAATAAAAAGATTGAGTCTAAATAGGTCAATAAGGTCTTATAGCCACTGTACTTAAGTTCTGTTATAGCCAATTTTTATCTGACGTCAGATAAGGTCTAAGAAGACCTTATTAGATCTGACGTCAGAAACCCTTATTAGACCTCAATCTCAATATATATAAACGTTTAACATAGCCTGTTGACAATTGAACTCAATCTTTTTATTAGAATTAGACTTCTTAACATCTTAACTATCTTAACATCACTTAACAACACTCATTATCTTAACATCTGATTAGACCCTTATTAGACCTCAATCATAATTTGCTATCACAATTGATAGCAATGTTAAACGTTTCAAACACAATAAAAAGATTGAGGTCTAATAAGGGTTTCTGATTAGACCTCATTGCTATCTTAACATTGCTATCAAGAAAATCTATTAGATCTGACGTCAGAAACCCTTATTAGACCTCATTAGTGATAAATTGATAGCAATGTTAAACGTTTCAAACACAATAAAAAGATTGAGGTCTAATAAGGGTTATTAAAGCGAATAAGGGTATTGTGTTGTTGTATAGTCTAATTCTAATAAAAAGATTGAGTCTAAATAGGTCAATAAACATTTATATCCCTAATAGGCTACCTTATCTTAGCTCTTTAGCCACTGTACTTAAGTTCTGTTGACAAGTGAAGTCCCTAATAGGCTACCTTATCTAAGAAAATGTTTCAAACACAATAAAAAGATTTAAAAGATTTAAAAGATTTGACCTCAGAAATCTGACGTCAGAATCTGAGGTCAAAAATAATTTATAGATTAATAATTAATTGTACACAATATTGACGTCAACCCTTATTAGACCTCAATCATGATTTGCTATCACAATTGATAGCAATGTTAAACGTTTCAAACACAATAAAAAGATTGAGGTCTAATAAGGGTTAATAAAAACAAAAGAGCTAAATAGGTCTAAATAGGCTAAATAGGTCAAAAAAATCTATTAGATCTGACGTCAGAAACCCTTATTAGACCTCATTAGTGATAAATTGATAGCAATGTTAAACGTTTCAAACACAATAAAAAGATTGAGGTCTAATAAGGGTTATTAAAGCTAATAAGGGTATTGTGTTGTTGTATAGTCTAATTCTAATAAAAAGATTGAGTCTAAATAGGTCAATAAGGTCTTATAGCCACTGTACTTAAGTTCTGTTGACAAGTGAAGTCCCAAATAGGCTACCTTATCTACACAATAAACCTGGCTACCTTAGCCTTAATTGTCTATTAGATCTGACGTCAGAAACCCAGAATAAAAAGATTGAGTCTAAATAGGTCAATAAGGTCTTATAGCCACTGTACTTAAGTTCTGTTATAGCCAATTTTTATCTGACGTCAGATAAGGTCTAAGAAGACCTTATTAGATCTGACGTCAGAAACCCTTATTAGACCTCAATCTCAATATATATAAACGTTTAACATAGCCTGTTGACAATTGAACTCAATCTTTTTATTAGAATTAGACGTCTTAACATCTTAACTATCTTAACATCACTTAACAACACTCATTATCTTAACATCTGATTAGACCCTTATTAGACCTCAATCATAATTTGCTAACACAATTGATAGCAATGTTAAACGTTTCAAACACAATAAAAAGATTGAGGTCTAATAAGGGTTTCTGATTAGACCTCATTGCTATCTTAACATTGCTATCAAGAAAATCTATTAGATCTGACGTCAGAAACCCTTATTAGACCTCATTAGTGATAAATTGATAGCAATGTTAAACGTTTCATAAACAATAAAAAGATTGAGGTCTAATAAGGGTTATTACAGCTAATAAGGGTATTGTGTTGTTGTATAGTCTAATTCTAATAAAAAGATTGAGTCTAAATAGGTCAATAAACATTTATATCCCTAATAGGCTACCTTATCTTAGCTATTTAGCCACTGTACTTAAGTTCTGTTGACAAGTGAAATCCCTAATAGGCTACCTTATCTAAGAAAACGTTTCAAACACAATAAAAAGATTTTAAAGATTTAAAAGATTTGACGTCAGAAATCTGACATCAGAATCTGAGGTCAAAAATAATTTATAGATTAATAATTAATTGTACACAATTTTGACGTCAACCCTTATTAGACCTCAATCATAATTTGCTATCACAATTGATAGCAATGTTAAACGTTTCAAACACAATAAAAAGATTGAGGTCTAATAAGGGTTAATAAAAAAGAAAGAGCTAAATAGGTCTAAATAGGCTAAATAGGTCAAAAAAATCTATTAGATCTGACGTCAGAAACCCTTATTAGACCTCATTAGTGATAAATTGATAGCAATGTTAAACGTTTCAAACACGACAAAAAGATTGAGGTCTAATAAGGGTTATTAAAGCTAATAAGGGTATTGTGTTGTTGTATAGTCTAATTCTAATAAAAAGATTGAGTCTAAATAGGTCAATAAGGTCTTATAGCCACTGTACTTAAGTTCTGTTGACAAGTGAAGTCCCTAATAGGCTACCTTATCTACACAATAAACCTGGCTACCTTAGCCTTAATTGTCTATTAGATCTGACGTCAGAAACCCAGAATAAAAAGATTGAGTCTAAATAGGTCAATAAGGTCTTATAGCCACTGTACTTAAGTTCTGTTATAGCCAATTTTTATCTGACGTCAGATAAGGTCTAAGAAGACCTTATTAGATCTGACGTCAGAAACCCTTATTAGACCTCAATCTCAATATATATAAACGTTTAACATAGCCTGTTGACAATTGAACTCAATCTTTTTATTAGAATTAGACGTCTTAACATCTTAACTATCTTAACATCACTTAACAACACTCATTATCTTAACATCTGATTAGACCCTTATTAGACCTCAATCATAATTTGCTATCACAATTGATAGCAATGTTAAACGTTTCAAACACAATAGAAAGATTGAGGTCTAATAAGGGTTTCTGATTAGACCTCATTGCTATCTTAACATTGCTATCAAGAAAATCTATTAGATCTGACGTCAGAAACCCTTATTAGACCTCATTAGTGATAAATTGATAGCAATGTTAAACGTTTCAAACACAATAAAAAGATTGAGGTCTAATAAGGGTTATTAAAGATAATAAGGGTATTGTGTTGTTGTATTGTGTTTGAAACGTTTTCTTAGATAAGGTAGCATATTAGGGACTTCACTTGTCAACAGAACTTAAGTACAGTGGCTAAAGAGCTAAGATTAGGTAGCCTATTAGGGATATAAATGTTTATTGACCTATTTAGACTCAATCTTTTTATTAGAATTAGAATTTATAGATTAATAATTAATTGTACACAATATTGACGTCAACCCTTATTAGACCTCAATCATAATTTGCTATCACAATTGATAGCAATGTTAAACGTTTCAAACACAATAAAAAGATTGAGGTCTAATAAGGGGTAATAAAAAAGAAAGAGCTAAATAGGTCTAAATAGGCTAAATAGGTCAAAAAATCTATTAGATCTGACGTCAGAAACCCTTATTAGACCTCATTAGTGATAAATTGATAGCAATGTTAAACGTTTCAAACACAATAAAAAGATTGAGGTCTAATAAGGGTTATTAAAGCTAATAAGGGTATTGTGTTGTTGTATAGTCTAATTCTAATAAAAAGATTGAGTCTAAATAGGTCAATAAGGTCTTATAGCCACTGTACTTAAGTTCTGTTGACAAGTGAAATCCCTAATAGGCTACCTTATCTAAACAATAAACCTGGCTACCTTAGCCTTAATTGTCTATTAGATCTGACGTCAGAAACCCAGAATAAAAAGATTGAGTCTAAATAGGTCAATAAGGTCTTATAGCCACTGTACTTAAGTTCTGTTATAGCCAATTTTTATCTGACGTCAGATAAGGTCTAAGAAGACCTTATTAGATCTGACGTCAGAAACCCTTATTAGACCTCAATCTCAATATATATAAACGTTTAACATAGCCTGTTGACAATTGAACTCAATCTTTTTATTAGAATTAGACTTCTTAACATCTTAACTATTCTTAACATCACTTAACAACACTCATTATCTTAACATCTGATTAGACCCTTATTAGACCTCAATCATAATTTGCTATCACAATTGATAGCAATGTTAAACGTTTCAAACACAATAAAAAGATTGAGGTCTAATAAGGGTTTCTGATTAGACCTCATTGCTATCTTAACATTGCTATCAAGAAAATCTATTAGATCTGACGTCAGAAACCCTTATTAGACCTCATTAGTGATAAATTGATAGCAATGTTAAACGTTTCAAACACAATAAAAAGATTGAGGTCTAATAAGGGTTATTAAAGCTAATAAGGGTATTGTGTTGTTGTATAGTCTAATTCTAATAAAAAGATTGAGTCTAAATAGGTCAATAAACATTTATATCCCTAATAGGCTACCTTATTTTAGCTCTTTAGCCACTGTACTTAAGTTCTGTTGACAAGTGAAGTCCCTAATAGGCTACCTTATCTAAGAAAACATTTCAAACACAATAAAAAGATTTAAAAGATTTAAAAGATTTGACCTCAGAAATCTGACGTCAGAATCTGAGGTCAAAAATAATTTATAGCTTAATAATTAATTGTACACAATATTGACGTCAACCCTTATTAGACCTCAATCATAATTTGCTATCACAATTGATAGCAATGTTAAACGTTTCAAACACAATAAAAAGATTGAGGTCTAATAAGGGTTAATAAAAACGAAAGAGCTAAATAGGTCTAAATAGGCTAAATAGGTCAAAAAAATCTATTAGATCTGACGTCAGAAACCCTTATTAGACCTCATTAGTGATAAATTGATAGCAATGTTAAACGTTTCAAACACAATAAAAAGATTGAGGTCTAATAAGGGTTATTAAAGCTAATAAGGGTATTGTGTTGTTGTATAGTCTAATTCTAATAAAAAGATTGAGTCTAAATAGGTCAATATGGTCTTATAGCCACTGTACTTAAGTTCTGTTTTCAAGTGAAGTCCCTAATAGGCTACCTTATCTACACAATAAACCTGGCTACCTTAGCCTTAATTGTCTATTAGATCTGACGTCAGAAACCCAGAATAAAAAGATTGAGTCTAAATAGGTCAATAAGGTCTTATAGCCACTGTACTTAAGTTCTGTTATAGCCAATTTTTATCTGACGTCAGATAAGGTCTAAGAAGACCTTATTAGATCTGACGTCAGAAACCCTTATTAGACCTCAATCTCAATATATATAAACGTTTAACATACCCTGTTGACAATTGAACTCAATATTTTTATTAGAATTAGACGTCTTAACATCTTAACTATCTTAACATCACTTAACAACACTTATTATCTTAACATCTGATTAGACCCTTATTAGACCTCAATCATAATTTGCTATCACAATTGATAGCAATGTTAAACGTTTCAAACACAATAAAAAGATTGAGGTCTAATAAGGGTTTCTGATTAGACCTCATTGCTATCTTAACATTGCTATCAAGAAAATCTATTAGATCTGACGTCAGAAACCCTTATTAGACCTCATTAGTGATAAATTGATAGCAATGTTAAACGTTTCAAACACAATAAAAAGATTGAGGTCTAATAAGGGTTATTAAAGCTAATAAGGGTATTGTGTTGTTGTATAGTCTAATTCTAATAAAAAGATTGAGTCTAAATAGGTCAATAAACATTTATATCCCTAATAGGCTACCTTATCTTAGCTCTTTAGCCACTGTACTTAAGTTCTGTTGACAAGTGAAGTCCCTAATAGGCTACCTTATCTAAGAAAACGTTTCAAACACAATAAAAAGATTTAAAAGATTTAAAAGATTCGACGTCAGAAATGTTAAACGTTTCAAACACAATAAAAAGTACAGTGGCTAAAGAGCTAAGATAAGGTAGCCTATTAGGGATATAAATGTTTATAGACCTATTTAGACTCAATCTTTTTATTAGAATTAGACTATACAACAACACAATACCCTTATTAGCTTTAATAACCCTTATTAGACCTCAATCTTTTTATTGTGTTTGAAACGTTTAACATTGCTATCAATTTATCACTAATGAGGTCTAATAAGGGTTTCTGACGTCAGATCTAATAGATTTTCTTGATAGCAATGTTAAGATAGCAATGAGGTCTAATCAGAAACCCTTATTAGACCTCAATCTTTTTATTGTGTTTGAAACGTTTAACATTGCTATCAATTGTGATAGCAAATTATGATTGAGGTCTAATAAGGGTCTAATCAGATGTTAAGATAATGAGTGTTGTTAAGTGATGTTAAGATAGTTAAGATGTTAAGACGTCTAATTCTAATAAAAAGATTGAGTTCAATTGTCAACAGGCTATGTTAAACGTTTATATATATTGAGATTGAGGTCTAATAAGGGTTTCTGACGTCAGATCTAATAAGGTCTTCTTAGACCTTATCTGACGTCAGATAAAAATTGGCTATAACAGAACTTAAGTACAGTGGCTATAAGACCTTATTGACCTATTTAGACTCAATCTTTTTATTCTGGGTTTCTGACGTCAGATCTAATAGACAATTAAGGCTAAGGTAGCCAGGTTTATTGTGTAGATAAGGTAGCCTATTAGGGACTTCACTTGTCAACAGAACTTAAGTACAGTGGCTATAAGACCTTATTGACCTATTTAGACTCAATCTTTTTATTAGAATTAGACTATACAACAACACAATACCCTTATTAGCTTTAATAACCCTTATTAGACCTCAATCTTTTTATTGTGTTTGAAACGTTTAACATTGCTATCAATTTATCACTAATGAGGTCTAATAAGGGTTTCTGACGTCAGATCTAATAGATTTTTTTGACCTATTTAGCCTATATAGACCTATTTAGCTCTTTCTTTTTTATTAACCCTTATTAGACCTCAATCTTTTTATTGTGTTTGAAACGTTTAACATTGCTATCAATTGTGATAGCAAACTATGATTGAGGTCTAATAAGGGTTGACGTCAATATTGTGTACAATTAATTATTAATCTATAAATTATTTTTGACCTCAGATTCTGACGTCAGATTTCTGACGTCAAATCTTTTAAATCTTTTAAATCTTTTTATTGTGTTTGAAACGTTTTCTTAGATAAGGTAGCCTATTAGGGACTTCACTTGTCAACAGAACTTAAGTACAGTGGCTAAAGAGCTAAGATAAGGTAGCCTATTAGGGATATAAATGTTTATTGACCTATTTAGACTCAATCTTTTTATTAGAATTAGACTATACAACAACACAATACCCTTATTAGCTTTAATAACCCTTATTAGACCTCAATCTTTTTATTGTGTTTGAAACGTTTAACATTGCTATCAATTTATCACTGATGAGGTCTAATAAGGGTTTCTGACGTCAGATCTAATAGATTTTCTTGATAGCAATGTTAAGATAGCAATGAGGTCTAATCAGAAACCCTTATTAGACCTCAATCTTTTTATTGTGTTTGAAACGTTTAACATTGCTATCAATTGTGATAGCAAATTATGATTGAGGTCTAATAAGGGTCTAATCAGATGTTAAGATAATGAGTGTTGTTAAGTGATGTTAAGATAGTTAAGATGTTAAGACGTCTAATTCTAATAAAAAGATTGAGTTCAATTGTCAACAGGCTATGTTAAACGTTTATATATATTGAGATTGAGGTCTAATAAGGGTTTCTGACGTCAGATCTAATAAGGTTTTCTTAGACCTTATCTGACGTCAGATAAAAATTGGCTATAACAGAACTTAAGTACAGTGGCTATAAGACCTTATTGACCTATTTAGACTCAATCTTTTTATTCTGGGTTTCTGACGTCAGATCTAATAGACAATTAAGGCTAAGGTAGCCAGGTTTATTGTGTAGATAAGGTAGCCTATTAGGGACTTCACTTGTCAACAGAACTTAAGTACAGTGGCTATAAGACCTTATTGACCTATTTAGACTCAATCTTTTTATTAGAATTAAAATATACAACAACACAATACCCTTATTAGCTTTAATAACCCTTATTAGACCTCAATCTTTTTATTGTGTTTGAAACGTTTAACATTGCTATCAATTTATCACTAATGAGGTCTAATAAGGGTTTCTGACGTCAGATCTAATAGATTTTTTTGACCTATTTAGCCTATTTAGACCTATTTAGCTCTTTCTTTTTTATTAACCCTTATTAGACCTCAATTTTTTTATTGTGTTTGAAACGTTTAACATTGCTATCAATTGTGATAGCAAATTGTGATTGAGGTCTAATAAGGGTTGACGTCAATATTGTGTACAATTAATTATTAATCTATAAATTATTTTTGACCTCAGATTCTGACGTCAGATTTCTGACGTCAAATCTTTTAAATCTTTTAAATCTTTTTATTGTGTTTGAAACGTTTTCTTAGATAAGGTAGCCTATTAGGGACTTCACTTGTCAACAGAACTTAAGTACAGTGGCTAAACAGCTAAGATAAGGTAGCCTATTAGGGATATAAATGTTTATTGACCTATTTAGACTCAATCTTTTTATTTGAATTAGACTATACAACAACACAATACCCTTATTAGCTGTAATAACCCTTATTAGACCTCAATCTTTTTATTATTTATGAAACGTTTAACATTGCTATCAATTTATCACTAATGAGGTCTAATAAGGGTTTCTGACGTCAGATCTAATAGATTTTCTTGATAGCAATGTTAAGATAGCAATGAGGTCTAATCAGAAACCCTTATTAGACCTCAATCTTTTTATTGTGTTTGAAACGTTTAACATTGCTATCAATTGTTTTAGCAAATTATGATTGAGGTCTAATAAGGGTCTAATCAGATGTTAAGATAATGAGTGTTGTTAAGTGATGTTAAGATAGTTAAGATGTTAAGACGTCTAATTCTAATAAAAAGATTGAGTTCAATTGTCAACAGGCTATGTTAAACGTTTATATATATTGAGATTGTATATATTGACATCTGATTAGACCCTTATTAGACCTTAATCATAATTTGCTATCACAATTGATAGCAATATTAAACGTTTCAAACACAATAAAAAGACTGAGGTCTAATAAGGGTTTCTGATTAGACCTCATTGCTAACTTAACATTGCTATCAAGAAAATCTATTAGATCTGACGTCAGAAACCCTTATTAGACCTCATTAGTGATAAATTGATAGTAGTGTTAAACGTTTCAAACACAATAAAAAGATTGAGGTCTAATAAGGGTTATTAAAGCTAATAAGGGTATTGTGTTGTTGTATAGTCTAATTCTAATAAAAAGATTGAGTCTAAATACGTCAATAAAAATTTATATCCCTAATAGGCTACCTTATCTTAGCTCTTTAGCCACTGTACTTAAGTTCTGTTGACAAGTGAAGTCCCTAATAGGCTACCTTATCTAAGAAAACGTTTCAAACACAATAAAAAGATTTAAAAGATTTAAAAGATTTGACGTCAGAAATCTGACGTCAGAATCTGAGGTCAAAAATAATTTATAGATTAATAATTAATTGTACACAATATTGA
>NW_027065733.1:0-21009 GCF_032884065.1 Artemia franciscana | reverse complement strand
ATCAATAGATTAGAATTCTAGAGCCATATGCAAGACGTCACATACGAACTACTGCTATTCTTTGATTCTATTAGAATCAAACAGAAAGTTTGATTCTAGATTCAAATAGATTTGAATCTATTTACAGAATAGTGAAAAAGTCTTTTCTAAAATGACGTCTTGCATATGACTCATAGAAATAGTAGATAGACTAGCTAGAATCAAACTTTCACTGTTCTATCTACTATTGATTCTAGCTGGTCTAGAATCAATAGATTAGAATTCTAGAACCATATGCAAGACGTCACATACGAACTAGTGCTATTCTATTGATTCTATTAGAATCAAACAGAAAGTTTGATTCTAGATTCAAATAGATTTGAATCTATTTATTGAATAGTGAAAAAGTCTTTTCTAAAATAACGTCTTGCATATGACTCATAGAAATAGTAGATAGACTAGCTAGAATCAATAGATTAGAATTCTAGAACCATATGCAAGACGTCACATACGAACTAGTGCTATTCTATTGATTCTATTAGAATCAAACAGAAAGTTTGATTCTAGATTCAAATAGATTTGAATCTATTTATGGAATAGTGAAAAAGTCTTTTCTAAAATGACGTCTTGCATATGACTCATAGAAATAGTAGATAGACTAGCTAGAATCAAACTTTCACTGTTCTATCTACTATTGATTCTAGCTGGTCTAGAATCAATAGATTAGAATTCTAGAACCATATGCAAGACGTTACATACGAACTAGTGCTATTCTATTGATTCTATTAGAATCAAACAGAAAGTTTGATTCTAGATTCAAATAGATTTGAATCTATTTATTTAATAGTGAAAAGTCTTTTCCAAAATGACGTCTTGCATATGACTCATAGAAATAGTAGATAGACTAGCTAGAATCAATAGATTAGAATTCTAGAACCATATGCAAGACGTCATATACTAACTAGTGCTATTCTATTGATTCTATTAGAATCAAACAGAAAGTTTGATTCTAGATTCAAATACATTTGAATCTATTTATTGAATAGTGAAAAAGTCTTTTCTAAAATGACGTCTTGCATATGACTCATAGAAATAGTAGATAGACTAGCTAGAATCAAATTTTCACTGTTCTATCTACTATTGATTCTAGCTGGTCTAGAATCAATAGATTAGAATTCTAGAACCATATGCAAGACGTCACATACGAACTAGTGCTATTCTATTGATTCTATTAGAATCAAACAGAAAGTTTGATTCTAGATTCAAATAGATTTGAATCTATTTATTGAATAGTGAAAAAGTCTTTTCTAAATGACGTCTTGCATATGACTCATAGAAATAGTAGATAGACTAGCTAGAATCAATAGATTAGAATTCTAGAACCATATGCAAGACGTCACATACGAACTAGTGCTATTCTATTGATTCTATTAGAATTAAACAGAAAGTTTGATTCTAGATTCAAATAGATTTGAATCTATTTATTGAATAGTGAAAAAGTCTTTTCTAAAATGACGTCTTGCATATGACTCATAGAAATAGTAGATAGACTAGCTAGAATCAAACTTTCACTGTTCTATCTACTATTGATTCTAGCTGGTCTAGAATCAATAGATTAGAATTCTAGAACCATATGCAAGACGTCACATACGAACTAGTGCTATTCTATTGATTTTATTAGAATCAAACAGAAAGTTTGATTCTAGATTCAAATAGATTTGAATCTATTTATTGAATAGTGAAAAAGTCTTTTCTAAAATGACGTCTTGCATATGACTCATAGAAATAGTAGATAGACTAGCTAGAATCAATAGATTAGAATTCTAGAACCATATGCAAGACGTCACATACGAACTAGTGCTATTCTATTGATTCTATTAGAATCAAACAGAAAGTTTGATTCTAGATACAAATAGATTTGAATCTATTTATTGAATAGTGAAAAAGTCTTTTCTAAAATGACGTCTTGCATATGACTCATAGAAATAGTAGATACACTAGCTAGAATCAAACTTTCACTGTTCTATCTACTATTGATTCTAGCTGGTCTAGAATCAATAGATTAGAATTCTAGAACCATATGCAAGACGTCACCTACGAACTAGTGCTATTCTATTGATTCTATTAGAATCAAACAGAAAGTTTGATTCTAGATTCAAATAGATTTGAATCTATTTATTGAATAGTGAAAAAGTCTTTTCTAAAATTACGTCTTGCATATGACTCATAGAAATAGTAGATAGACTAGCTAGAATCAATAGATTAGAAATCTAGAACCATATGCAAGACGTCACATACGAACTAGTGCTATTCTATTGATTCTATTAGAATCAAACAAAAAGTTTGATTCTAGATTCAAATAGATTTGAATCTATTTATTGAATAGTGAAAAAGTCTTTTCTAAAATGACGTCTTGCATATGACTCATAGAAATAGTAGATAGACTAGCTAGAATCAAACTTTCACTGTTCTATCTACTATTGATTCTAGCTGGTCTAGAATCAATAGATTAGAATTCTAGAACCATATGCAAGACGTCACATACGAACTAGTGCTATTCTATTGATTCTATTAGAATCAAACAGAAAGTTTGATTCTAGATTCAAATAGATTTGAATCTATTTATTGAATAGTGAAAAAGTCTTTTCTAAAATGACGTCTTGCATATGACTCATAGAAATAGTAGATAGACTAGCTAGAATCAATAGATTAGAATTCTAGAACCATATGCAAGACGTCACATACGAACTAGTGCTATTCTATTGATTCTATTAGAATCAAACAGAAAGTTTGATTCTAGATTCAAATAGATTTGAATCCATTTATTGAATAGTGAAAAAGTCTTTTCTAAAATGACGTCTTGCATATGACTCATAGAAATAGTAGATAGACTAGCTAGAATCAAACTTTCACTGTTCTATCTACTATTGATTCCAGCTGGTCTAGAATCAATAGATTAGAATTCTAGAACCATATGCAAGACGTCACATACGAACTAGTGCTATTCTATTGATTCTATTAGAATCAAACAGAAAGTTTGATTCTAGATTCAAATAGATTTGAATCTATTTATTGAATAGTGAAAAAGTCTTTTCTAAAATGACGTCTTGCATATGACTCATAGAAATAGTAGAAATAGTAGATAGACTAGCTAGAATCAATAGATTAGAATTCTAGAACCATATGCAAGACGTCACATACGAACTAGTGCTATTCTATTGATTCTATTAGAATCAAACAGAAAGTTTGATTCTAGATTCAAATAGATTTGAATCTATTTATTGAATAGTGAAAAAGTCTTTTCTAAAATGACGTCTTGCATATGACTCATAGAAATAGTAGATAGACTAGCTAGAATCAAACTTTCACTGTTCTATCTACTATTGATTCTAGCTGGTCTAGAATCAATAGATTAGAATTCTAGAACCATATGCAAGACGTCACATACGAACTAGTGCTATTCTATTGATTCTATTAGAATCAAACAGAAAGTTTGATTCTAGATTCAAATAGATTTGAATCTATTTATTGAATAGTGAAAAAGTCTTTTCTAAAATGACGTCTTGCATATGACTCATAGAAATAGTAGATAGACTAGCTACTATTGAATCAATAGATTAGAATTCTAGAACCATATGCAAGACGTCACATACGAACTAGTGCTATTCTATTGATTCTATTAGAATCAAACAGAAAGTTTGATTCTAGATTCAAATAGATTCGAA
The DNA here is from genome assembly GCF_032884065.1 of Artemia franciscana. Lineage (NCBI taxonomy): Eukaryota > Metazoa > Arthropoda > Branchiopoda > Anostraca > Artemiidae > Artemia > Artemia franciscana. The sequence goes on along the minus strand of NW_027065733.1, from coordinate 17,305 downwards.
TCTATTTATTGAATAGTGAAAAAGTCTTTTCTAAAATGACGTCTTGCATATGACTCATAAAAATAGTAGATAGACTAGCTAGAATCAATAGATTAGAATTCTAGAACCATATGCAAGACGTCACATACGAACTAGTGCTATTCTATTGATTCTATTAGAATCAAACAGAAAGTTTGATTCTAGATTCAAATAGATTTGAATCTATTTATTGAATAGTGAAAAAGTCTTTTCTAAAATGACGTCTTGCATATGACTCATAGAAATAGTAGATAGACTAGCTAGAATCAATAGATTAGAATTCTAGAACCATATGCAAGACGTCACATACGAACTAGTGCAATTCTATTGATTCTATTAGAATCAAACAGAAAGTTTGATTCTAGATTCAAATAGATTTGAATCTATTTATTGAATAGTGAAAAAGTCTTTTCTAAAATGACGTCTTGCATATGACTCATAGAAATAGTAGATAGACTAGCTAGAATTAATAGATTAGAATTCTAGAACCATATGCAAGACGTCACATACGAACTAGTGCTATTCTATTGATTCTATTAGAATCAAACAGAAAGTTTGATTCTAGATTCAAATAGATTTGAATCTATTTATTGAATAGTGAAAAAGTCTTTTCTAAAATGACGTCTTGCATATGACTCATAGAAATAGTAGATAGACTAGCTAGAATCAAACTTTCACTGTTCTATCTACTATTGATTCTAGCTGGTCTAGAATCAATAGATTAGAATTTTAGAACCATATGCAAGACGTCACATACGAACTAGTGCTATTCTATTGATTCTATTAGAATCAAACAGAAAGTTTGATTCTAGATTCAAATAGATTTGAATCTATTTATTGAATAGTGAAAAAGTCTTTTCTAAAATGACGTCTTGCATATGACTCATAGAAATAGTAGATAGACTAGCTAGAATCAAACTTACACTGTTCTATCTACTATTGATTCTAGCTGGTCTAGAATCAATAGATTAGAATTCTAGAACCATATGCAAGACGTCACATACGAACTAGTGCTATTCTATTGATTCTATTAGAATCAAACAGAAAGTTTGATTCTAGATTCAAATAGATTTGAATCTATTTATTGAATAGTGAAAAAGTCTTTTCTAAAATGACGTCTTGCATATGACTCATAGAAATAGTAGATAGACTAGCTAGAATCAATAGATTAGAATTCTAGAACCATATGCAAGACGTCACATACGAACTAGTGCTATTCTATTGATTCTATTAGAATCAAACAGAAAGTTTGATTCTAGATTCAAATAGATTTGAATCTATTTATTGAATAGTGAAAAAGTCTTTTCTAAAATGACGTCTTGCATATGACTCATAGAAATAGTAGATAGACTAGCTAGAATCAAACTTTCACTGTTCTATCTACTATTGATTCTAGCTGGTCTAGAATCAATAGATTAGAATTCTAGAACCATATGCAAGACGTCACATACGAACTAGTGCTATTCTATTGATTCTATTAGAATCAAACAGAAAGTTTGATTCTAGATTCAAATAGATTTGAATCTATTTATTGAATAGTGAAAAAGTCTTTTCTAAAATGACGTCTTGCATATGACTCATAGAAATAGTAGATAGACTAGCTAGAATCAATAGATTAGAATTCTAGAACCATATGCAAGACGTCACATACGAACTAGTGCTATTCTATTGATTCTATTAGAATCAAACAGAAAGTTTGATTCTAGATTCAAATAGATTTGAATCTATTTATTGAATAGTGAAAAAGTCTTTTCTAAAATGACGTCTTGCATATGACTCATAGAAATAGTAGATAGACTAGCTAGAATCAATAGATTAGAATTCTAGAACCATATGCAAGACGTCACATACGAACTAGTGCTATTCTATTGATTCTATTAGAATCAAACAGAAAGTTTGATTCTAGATTCAAATAGATTTGAATCTATTTATTGAATAGTGAAAAAGTCTTTTCTAAAATGACGTCTTGCATATGACTCATAGAAATAGTAGATAGACTAGCTAGAATCAAACTTTCACTGTTCTATCTACTATTGATTCTAGCTGGTCTAGAATCAATAGATTAGAATTCTAGAACCATATGCAAGACGTCACATACGAACTAGTGCTATTCTATTGATTCTATTAGAATCAAACAGAAAGTTTGATTCTAGATTCAAATAGATTTGAATCTATTTATTGAATAGTGAAAAAGTCTTTTCTAAAATGACGTCTTGCATATGACTCATAGAAATAGTAGATAGACTAGCTAGAATCAATAGATTAGAATTCTAGAACCATATGCAAGACGTCACATACGAACTAGTGCTATTCTATTGATTCTATTAGAATCAAACAGAAAGTTTGATTCTAGATTCAAATAGATTTGAATCTATTTATTGAATAGTGAAAAAGTATTTTCTAAAATGACGTCTTGCATATGACTCATAGAAATAGTAGATAGACTAGCTAGAATCAAACTTTCACTGTTCTATCTACTATTGATTCTAGCTGGTCTAGAATCAATAGATTAGAATTCTAGAACCATATGCAAGACGTCACATACGAACTAGTGCTATTCTATTGATTCTATTAGAATCAAACAGAAAGTTTGATTCTAGATTCAAATAGATTTGAATCTATTTATTGAATAGTGAAAAAGTCTTTTCTAAAATGACGTCTTGCATATGACTCATAGAAATAGTAGATAGACTAGCTAGAATCAAACTTACACTGTTCTATCTACTATTGATTCTAGCTGGTCTAGAATCAATAGATTAGAATTCTAGAACCATATGCAAGACGTCACATATGAACTAGTGCTATTCTATTGATTCTATTAGAATCAAACAGAAAGTTTGATTCTAGATTCAAATAGATTTGAATCTATTTATTGAATAGTGAAAAAGTCTTCTCTAAAATGACGTCCTGCATATGACTCATAGAAATAGTAGATAGACTAGCTAGAATCAAACTTTCACTGTTCTATCTACTATTGATTCTAGCTGGTCTAGAATCAATAGTTTAGAATTCTAGAACCATATGCAAGACGTCACATACGAACTAGTGCTATTCTATTGATTCTATTAGAATCAAACATAAAGTTTGATTCTAGATTCAAATAGATTTGAATCTATTTATTGAATAGTGAAAAAGTCTTTTCTAAAATGACGTCTTGCATATGACTCATAGAAATAGTAGATAGACTAGCTAGAATCAATAGATTAGAATTCTAGAACCATATGCAAGACGTCACATACGAACTAGTGCTATTCTATTGATTCTATTAGAATCAAACAGAAAGTTTGATTCTAGATTCAAATAGATTTGAATCTATTTATTGAATAGTGAAAAAGTCTTTTCTAAAATGACGTCTTGCATATGACTCATAGAAATAGTAGATAGACTAGCTAGAATCAATAGATTAGAATTCTAGAACCATATGCAAGACGTCACATACGAACTAGTGCTATTCTATTGATTCTATTAGAATCAAACAGAAAGTTTGATTCTAGATTCAAATAGATTTGAATCTATTTATTGAATAGTGAAAAAGTCTTTTCTAAAATGACGTCTTGCATATGACTCATAGAAATAGTAGATAGACTAGCTAGAATCAAACTTTCACTGTTCTATCTACTATTGATTCTAGCTGGTCTAGAATCAATAGATTAGAATTCTAGAACCATATGCAAGACGTCACATACGAACTAGTGCTATTCTATTGATTCTATTAGAATCAAACAGAAAGTTTGATTCTAGATTCAAATAGATTTGAATCTATTTATTGAATAGTGAAAAAGTCTTTTCTAAAATGACGTCTTGCATATGACTCATAGAAATAGTAGATAGACTAGCTAGAATCAATAGATTAGAATTCTAGAACCATATGCAAGACGTCACATACGAACTAGTGCTATTCTATTGATTCTATTAGAATCAAACAGAAAGTTTGATTCTAGATTCAAATAGATTTGAATCTATTTATTGAATAGTGAAAAAGTCTTTTCTAAAATGACGTCTTGCATATGACTCATAGATAAATAGTAGATAGACTAGCTAGAATCAATAGATTAGAATTCTAGAACCATATGCAAGACGTCACATACGAACTAGTGCTATTCTATTGATTCTATTAGAATCAAACAGAAAGTTTGATTCTAGATTCAAATAGATTTGAATCTATTTATTGAATAGTGAAAAAGTCTTTTCTAAAATGACGTCTTGCATATGACTCATAGAAATAGTAGATAGACTAGCTAGAATCAAACTTTCACTGTTCTATCTACTATTGATTCTAGCTGGTCTAGAATCAATAGATTAGAATTCTAGAACCATATGCAAGACGTCACATACGAACTAGTGCTATTCTATTGATTCTATTAGAATCAAACAGAAAGTTTGATTCTAGATTCAAATAGATTTGAATCTATTTATTGAATAGTGAAAAAGTCTTTTCTAAAATGACGTCTTGCATATGACTCATAGAAATAGTAGATAGACTAGCTAGAATCAAACTTTCACTGTTCTATCTACTATTAATTCTAGCTGGTCTAGAATCAATAGATTAGAATTCTAGAACCATATGCAAGACGTCACATACGAACTAGTGCTATTCTATTGATTCTATTAGAATCAAACAGAAAGTTTGATTCTAGATTCAAATAGATTTGAATCTATTTATTGAATAGTGAAAAAGTCTTTTCTAAAATGACGTCTTGCATATGACTCATAGAAATAGTAGATAGACTAGCTAGAATCAATAGATTAGAATTCTAGAACCATATGCAAGACGTCACATACGAACTAGTGCTATTCTATTGATTCTATTAGAATCAAACAGAAAGTTTGATTCTAGATTCAAATAGATTTGAATCTATTTATTGAATAGTGAAAAAGTCTTTTCTAAAATGACGTCTTGCATATGACTCATAGAAATAGTAGATAGACTAGCTAGAATCAAAATTTCACTGTTCTATCTACTATTGATTCTAGCTGGTCTAGAATCAATAGATTAGAATTCTAGAACCATATGCAAGACGTCACATACGAACTAGTGCTATTCTATTGATTCTATTAGAATCAAACAGAAACTTTGATTCTAGATTCAAATAGATTTGAATCTATTTATTGAATAGTGAAAAAGTCTTTTCTAAAATGACGTCTTGCATATGACTCATAGAAATAGTAGATAGACTAGCTAGAATCAATAGATTAGAATTCTAGAACCATATGCAAGACGTCACATACGAACTAGTGCTATTCTATTGATTCTATTAGAATCAAACAGAAAGTTTGATTCTAGATTCAAATAGATTTGAATCTATTTATTGAATAGTGAAAAAGTCTTTTCTAAAATGACGTCTTGCATATGACTCATAGAAATAGTAGATAGACTAGCTAGAATCAATAGATTAGAATTCTAGAACCATATGCAAGACGTCACATACGAACTAGTGCTATTCTATTGATTCTATTAGAATCAAACAGAAAGTTTGATTCTAGATTCAAATAGATTTGAATCTATTTATTGAATAGTGAAAAAGTCTTTTCTAAAATGACGTCTTGCATATGACTCATAGAAATAGTAGATAGACTAGCTAGAATCAAACTTTCACTGTTCTATCTACTATTGATTCTAGCTGGTCTAGAATCAATAGATTAGAATTCTAGAACCATATGCAAGACGTCACATACGAACTAGTGCTATTCTATTGATTCTATTAGAATCAAACAGAAAGTTTGATTCTAGATTCAAATAGATTTGAATCTATTTATTGAATAGTGAAAAAGTCTTTTCCAAAATGACGTCTTGCATATGACTCATAGAAATAGTAGATAGACTAGCTAGAATCAATAGATTAGAATTCTAGAACCATATGCAAGACGTCACATACGAACTAGTGCTATTCTATTGATTCTATTAGAATCAAACAGAAAGTTTGATTCTAGATTCAAATAGATTTGAATCTATTTATTGAATAGTGAAAAAGTCTTTTCTAAAATGACGTCTTGCATATGACTCATAGAAATAGTAGATAGACTAGCTAGAATCAAACTTTCACTGTTCTATCTACTATTGATTCTAGCTGGTCTAGAATCAATAGATTAGAATTCTAGAACCATATGCAAGACGTCACATACGAACTAGTGCTATTCTATTGATTCTATTAGAATCAAACAGAAAGTTTGATTCTAGATTCAAATAGATTTGAATCTATTTATTGAATAGTGAAAAAGTCTTTTCTAAAATGACGTCTTGCATATGACTCATAGAAATAGTAGATAGACTAGCTAGAATCAATAGATTAGAATTCTAGAACCATATGCAAGACGTCACATACGAACTAGTGCTATTCTATTGATTCTATTAGAATCAAACAGAAAGTTTGATTCTAGATTCAAATAGATTTGAATCTATTTATTGAATAGTGAAAAAGTCTTTTCTAAAATGACGTCTTGCATATGACTCATAGAAATAGTAGATAGACTAGCTAGAATCAAACTTTCACTGTTCTATCTACTATTGATTCTAGCTGGTCTAGAATCAATAGATTAGAATTCTAGAACCATATGCAAGACGTCACATACGAACTAGTGCTATTCTATTGATTCTATTAGAATCAAACAGAAAGTTTGATTCTAGATTCAAATAGATTTGAATCTATTTATTGAATAGTGAAAAAGTCTTTTCTAAAATGACGTCTTGCATATGACTCATAGAAATAGTAGATAGACTAGCTAGAATCAATAGATTAGAATTCTAGAACCATATGCAAGACGTCACATACGAACTAGTGCTATTCTATTGATTCTATTAGAATCAAACAGAAAGTTTGATTCTAGATTCAAATAGATTTGAATCTATTTATTGAATAGTGAAAAAGTCTTTTCTAAAATGACGTCTTGCATATGACTCATAGAAATAGTAGATAGACTAGCTAGAATCAATAGATTAGAATTCTAGAACCATATGCAAGACGTCACATACGAACTAGTGCTATTCTATTGATTCTATTAGAATCAAACAGAAAGTTTGATTATAGATTCAAATAGATTTGAATCTATTTATTGAATAGTGAAAAAGTCTTTTCTAAAATGACGTCTTGCATATGACTCATAGAAATAGTAGATAGACTAGCTAGAATCAAACTTTCACTGTTCTATCTACTATTGATTCTAGCTGGTCTAGAATCAATAGATTATAATTCTAGAACCTGCAAGACGTCAATACGAACTAGTGCTATTCTATTGATTCTATTAGAATCAGAAAGTTTGATTCTAGAACCATATGCAAGACGTCACATACGAACTAGTGCTATTCTATTGATTCTATTAGAATCAAACAGAAAGTTTGATTCTAGATTCAAATAGATTTGAATCTATTTATTGAATAGTGAAAAAGTCTTTTCTAAAATGACGTCTTGCATATGACTCATAGAAATAGTAGATAGACTAGCTAGAATCAAACTTTCACTGTTCTATCTACTATTGATTCTAGCTGGTCTAGAATCAATAGATTAGAATTCTAGAATCATATGCAAGACGTCACATACGAACTAGTGCTATTCTATTGATTCTATTAGAATCAAACAGAAAGTTTGATTCTAGATTCAAATAGATTTGAATCTATTTATTGAATAGTGAAAAAGTCTTTTCTAAAATGACGTCTTGCATATGACTCATAGAAATAGTAGATAGACTAGCTAGAATCAATAGATTAGAATTCTAGAACCATATGCAAGACGTCACATACGAACTAGTGCTATTCTATTGATTCTATTAGAATCAAACAGAAAGTTTGATTCTAGATTCAAATAGATTTGAATCTATTTATTGAATAGTGAAAAAGTCTTTTCTAAAATGACGTCTTGCATATGACTCATAGAAATAGTAGATAGACTAGCTAGAATCAAACTTTCACTGTTCTATCTACTATTGATTCTAGCTGGTCTAGAATCAATAGATTAGAATTCTAGAACCATATGCAAGACGTCACATACGAACTAGTGCTATTCTATTGATTCTATTAGAATCAAACAGAAAGTTTGATTCTAGATTCAAATAGATTTGAATCTATTTATTGAATAGTGAAAAAGTCTTTTCTAAAATGACGTCTTGCATATGACTCATAGAAATAGTAGATAGACTAGCTAGAATCAAACTTTACTGTTCTATCTACTATTGATTCTAGCTGGTCTAGAATCAATAGATTAGAATTCTAGAACCATATGCAAGACGTCACATACGAACTAGTGCTATTCTATTGATTCTATTAGAATCAAACAGAAAGTTTGATTCTAGATTCAAATAGATTTGAATCTATTTATTTAATAGTGAAAAAGTCTTTTCCAAAATGACGTCTTGCATATGACTCATAGAAATAGTAGATAGACTAGCTAGAATCAATAGATTAGAATTCTAGAACCATATGCAAGACGTCACATACGAACTAGTGCTATTCTATTGATTCTATTAGAATCAAACAGAAAGTTTGATTCTAGATTCAAATAGATTTGAATCTATTTATTGAATAGTGAAAAAGTCTTTTCTAAAATGACGTCTTGCATATGACTCATAGAAATAGTAGATAGACTAGCTAGAATCAATAGATTAGAATTCTAGAACCATATGCAAGACGTCACATACGAACTAGTGCTATTCTATTGATTCTATTAGAATCAAACAGAAAGTTTGATTCTAGATTCAAATAGATTTGAATCTATTTATTGAATAGTGAAAAAGTCTTTTCTAAAATGACGTCTTGCATATGACTCATAGAAATAGTAATAGACTAGCTAGAATCAAACTTTCACTGTTCATCTACTATTGATTCTAGCTGGTCTAGAATCAATAGATTAGAATTCTAGAACCATATGCAAGACGTCACATACGAACTAGTGCTATTCTATTGATTCTATTAGAATCAAACAGAAAGTTTGATTCTAGATTCAAATAGATTCGAATCTATTTATTGAATAGTGAAAAAGTCTTTTCTAAAATGACGTCTTGCATATGACTCATAGAAATAGTAGACTATTGATTCTAGCTGGTCTAGAATCAATAGATTAGAATTCTAGAACCATATGCAAGACGTCACATACGAACTAGTGCTATTCTATTGATTCTATTAGAATCAAACAGAAAGTTTGATTCTAGATTCAAATAGATTTGAATCTATTTATTGAATAGTGAAAAAGTCTTTTCTAAAATGACGTCTTGCATATGACTCATAGAAATAGTAGATAGACTAGCTAGAATCAAACTTTCACTGTTCTATCTACTATTGATTCTAGCTGGTCTAGAATCAATAGATTAGAATTCTAGAACCATATGCATAGACGTCTATTGATTCTAGATTCAACTAGATTTGAATCTATTTATTGAATAGTGAAAAAGTCTTTTCTAAAATGACGTCTTGCATATGACTCATAGAAATAGTAGATAGACTAGCTAGAATCAATAGATTAGAATTCTAGAACCATATGCAAGACGTCACATACGAACTAGTGCTATTCTATTGATTCTATTAGAATCAAACAGAAAGTTTGATTCTAGATTCAAATAGATTTGAATCTATTTATTGAATAGTGAAAAAGTCTTTTCTAAAATGACGTCTTGCATATGACTCATAGAAATAGTAGATAGACTAGCTAGAATCAAACTTTCACTGTTCTATCTACTATTGATTCTAGCTGGTCTAGAATCAATAGATTAGAATTTAGAACCATATGCAAGACGTCACATACGAACTAGTGCTATTCTATTGATTCTATTAGAATCAAACAGAAAGTTTGATTCTAGATTCAAATAGATTTGAATCTATTTATTGAATAGTGAAAAAGTCTTTTCTAAAATGACGTCTTGCATATGACTCATAGAAATAGTAGATAGACTAGCTAGAATCAAACTTTCACTGTTCTATCTACTATTGATTCTAGCTGGTCTAGAATCAATAGATTAGAATTCTAGAACCATATGCAAGACGTCACATACGAACTAGTGCTATTCTATTGATTCTATTAGAATCAAACAGAAAGTTTGATTCTAGATTCAAATAGATTTGAATCTATTTATTGAATAGTGAAAAAGTCTTTTCTAAAATGACGTCTTGCATATGACTCATAGAAATAGTAGATAGACTAGCTAGAATCAAACTTTCACTGTTCTATCTACTATTGATTCTAGCTGGTCTAGAATCAATAGATTAGAATTCTAGAACCATATGCAAGACGTCACATACGAACTAGTGCTATTCTATTGATTCTATTAGAATCAAACAGAAAGTTTGATTCTAGATTCAAATAGATTTGAATCTATTTATTGAATAGTGAAAAAGTCTTTTCTAAAATGACGTCTTGCATATGACTCATAGAAATAGTAGATAGACTAGCTAGAATCAATAGATTAGAATTCTAGAACCATATGCAAGACGTCACATACGAACTAGTGCTATTCTATTGATTCTATTAGAATCAAACAGAAAGTTTGATTCTAGATTCAAATAGATTTGAATCTATTTATTGAATAGTGAAAAAGTCTTTTCTAAAATGACGTCTTGCATATGACTCATAGAAATAGTAGATAGACTAGCTAGAATCAAACTTTCACTGTTCTATCTACTATTGATTCTAGCTGGTCTAGAATCAATAGATTAGAACTCTAGAACCATATGCAAGACGTCACATACGAACTAGTGCTATTCTATTGATTCTATTAGAATCAAACAGAAAGTTTGATTCTAGATTCAAATAGATTTGAATCTATTTATTGAATAGTGAAAAAGTCTTTTCTAAAATGACGTCTTGCATATGACTCATAGAAATAGTAGATAGACTAGCTAGAATCAATAGATTAGAATTCTAGAACCATATGCAAGACGTCACATACGAACTAGTGCTATTCTATTGATTCTATTAGAATCAAACAGAAAGTTTGATTCTAGATTCAAATAGATTTGAATCTATTTATTGAATAGTGAAAAAGTCTTTTCTAAAATGACGTCTTGCATATGACTCATAGAAATAGTAGATAGACTAGCTAGAATCAATAGATTAGAATTCTAGAACCATATGCAAGACGTCACATACGAACTAGTGCTATTCTAGTGATTCTATTAGAATCAAACAGAAAGTTTGATTCTAGATTCAAATAGATTTGAATCTATTTATTGAATAGTGAAAAAGTCTTTTCTAAAATGACGTCTTGCATATGACTCATAGAAATAGTAGATAGACTAGCTAGAATCAAACTTTCACTGTTCTATCTACTATTGATTCTAGCTGGCTAGAATCAATAGATTAGAATTCTAGAACCATATGCAAGACGTCACATACGAACTAGTGCTATTCTATTGATTCTATTAGAATCAAACAGAAAGTTTGATTCTAGATTCAAATAGATTTGAATCTATTTATTTAATAGTGAAAAAGTCTTTTCCAAAATGACGTCTTGCATATGACTCATAGAAATAGTAGATAGACTAGCTAGAATCAATAGATTAGAATTCTAGAACCATATGCAAGACGTCACAACGAACTAGTGCTATTCTATTGATTCTATTAGAATCAAACAGAAAGTTTGATTCTAGATTCAAATAGATTTGAATCTATTTATTGAATAGTGAAAAAGTCTTTTCTAAAATGACGTCTTGCATATGACTCATAGAAATAGCAGATAGACTAGCTAGAATCAAACTTTCACTGTTCTATCTACTATTGATTCTAGCTGGTCTAGAATCAATAGATTAGAATTCTAGAACCATATGCAAGACGTCACATACGAACTAGTGCTATTCTATTGATTCTATTAGAATCAAACAGAAAGTTTGATTCTAGATTCAAATAGATTTGAATCTATTTATTGAATAGTGAAAAAGTCTTTTCTAAAATGACGTCTTGCATATGACTCATAGAAATAGTAGATAGACTAGCTAGAATCAATAGATTAGAATTCTAGAACCATATGCAAGACGTCACATACGAACTAGTGCTATTCTATTGATTCTATTAGAATCAAACAGAAAGTTTGATTCTAGATTCAAATAGATTTGAATCTATTTATTGAATAGTGAAAAAGTCTTTTCTAAAATGACGTCTTGCATATGACTCATAGAAATAGTAGATAGACTAGCTAGAATCAATAGATTAGAATTCTAGAACCATATGCAAGACGTCACATACGAACTAGTGCTATTCTATTGATTCTATTAGAATCAAACAGAAAGTTTGATTCTAGATTCAAATAGATTTGAATCTATTAAATTGAATAGTATATATATTGAATAAATTGAATCTATATATTTGAATAGTGAAAAAGTCTTTTCTAAAATGACGTCTTGCATATGACTCATAGAAATAGTAGATAGACTAGCTAGAATCAAACTTTCACTGTTCTATCTACTATTGATTCTAGCTGGTCTAGAATCAATAGATTATAATTCTAGAACCATATGCAAGACGTCACATACGAACTAGTGCTATTCTATTGATTCTATTAGAATCAAACAGAAAGTTTAGAATTCTAGAACCATATGCAAGACGTCACATACGAACTAGTGCTATTCTATTGATTCTATTAGAATCAAACAGAAAGTTTGATTCTAGATTCAAATAGATTTGAATCTATTTATTGAATAGTGAAAAAGTCTTTTCTAAAATGACGTCTTGCATATGACTCATAGAAATAGTAGATAGACTAGCTAGAATCAAACTTTCACTGTTCTATCTACTATTGATTCTAGCTGGTCTAGAATCAATAGATTAGAATTCTAGAACCATATGCAAGACGTCACATACGAACTAGTGCTATTCTATTGATTCTATTAGAATCAAACAGAAAGTTTGATTCTAGATTCAAATAGATTTGAATCTATTTATTGAATAGTGAAAAAGTCTTTTCTAAAATGACGTCTTGCATATGACTCATAGAAATAGTAGATAGACTAGCTAGAATCAAACTTTCACTGTTCTATCTACTATTGATTCTAGCTGGTCTAGAATCAATAGATTAGAATTCTAGAACCATATGCAAGACGTCACATACGAACTAGTGCTATTCTATTGATTCTATTAGAATCAAACAGAAAGTTTGATTCTAGATTCAAATAGATTTGAATCTATTTATTGAATAGTGAAAAAGTCTTTTCTAAAATGACGTCTTGCATATGACTCATAGAAATAGTAGATAGACTAGCTAGAATCAATAGATTAGAATTCTAGAACCATATGCAAGACGTCACATACGAACTAGTGCTATTCTATTGATTCTATTAGAATCAAACAGAAAGTTTGATTCTAGATTCAAATAGATTTGAATCTATTTATTGAATAGTGAAAAAGTCTTTTCTAAAATGACGTCTTGCATATGACTCATAGAAATAGTAGATAGACTAGCTAGAATCAAACTTTCACTGTTCTATCTACTATTGATTCTAGCTGGTCTAGAATCAATAGATTAGAATTCTAGAACCATATGCAAGACGTCACATACGAACTAGTGCTATTCTATTGATTCTATTAGAATCAAACAGAAAGTTTGATTCTAGATTCAAATAGATTTGAATCTATTTATTGAATAGTGAAAAAGTCTTTTCTAAAATGACGTCTTGCATATGACTCATAGAAATAGTAGATAGACTAGCTAGAATCAATAGATTAGAATTCTAGAACCATATGCAAGACGTCACATACGAACTAGTGCTATTCTATTGATTCTATTAGAATCAAACAGAAAGTTTGATTCTAGATTCAAATAGATTTGAATCTATTTATTGAATAGTGAAAAAGTCTTTTCTAAAATGACGTCTTGCATATGACTCATAGAAATAGTAGATAGACTAGCTAGAATCAATAGATTAGAATTCTAGAACCATATGCAAGACGTCACATACGAACTAGTGCTATTCTATTGATTCTATTAGAATCAAACAGAAAGTTTGATTCTAGATTCAAATAGATTTGAATCTATTTATTGAATAGTGAAAAAGTCTTTTCTAAAATGACGTCTTGCATATGACTCATAGAAATAGAGATAGACTAGCTAGAATCAAACTTTCACTGTTCATCTACTATTGATTCTAGCTGGTCTAGAATCAATAGATTAGAATTCTAGAACCATATGCAAGACGTCACATACGAACTAGTGCTATTCTATTGATTCTATTAGAATCAAACAGAAAGTTTGATTCTAGATTCAAATAGATTCGAATCTATTTATTGAATAGTGAAAAAGTCTTTTCTAAAATGACGTCTTGCATATGACTCATAGAAATATAGAAATAGTAGATATTGATTCTAGTCTAGAATCAATAGATTAGAATTCTAGAACCATATGCAAGACGTCACATACGAACTAGTGCTATTCTATTGATTCTATTAGAATCAAACAGAAAGTTTGATTCTAGATTCAAATAGATTTGAATCTATTTATTGAATAGTGAAAAAGTCTTTTCTAAAATGACGTCTTGCATATGACTCATAGAAATAGTAGATATTGATTCTAGTCTAGAATCAATAGATTAGAATTCTAGAACCATATGCAAGACGTCACATACGAACTAGTGCTATTCTATTGATTCTATTAGAATCAAACAGAAAGTTTGATTCTAGATTCAAATAGATTTGAATCTATTTATTGAATAGTGAAAAAGTCTTTTCTAAAATGACGTCTTGCATATGACTCATAGAAATAGTAGATAGACTAGCTAGAATCAATAGATTAGAATTCTAGAACCATATGCAAGACGTCACATACGAACTAGTGCTATTCTATTGATTCTATTAGAATCAAACAGAAAGTTTGATTCTAGATTCAAATAGATTTGAATCTATTTATTGAATAGTGAAAAAGTCTTTTCTAAAATGACGTCTTGCATATGACTCATAGAAATAGTAGATAGACTAGCTAGAATCAATAGATAGACTATAGAATCAATAGATTAGAATAGAACCATATGCAAGACGTCACATATGAACTAGTGCTATTCCATTGATTCTATTAGAATCAAACAGAAAGTTTGATTCTAGATTCAAATAGATTTGAATCTATTTATTGAATAGTGAAAAAGTCTTTTCTGAAATGACGTCTTGCATATGACTCATAGAAATAGTAGATAGACTAGCTAGAATCAAACTTTCACTGTTCTATCTACTATTGATTCTAGCTGGTCTAGAATCAATAGATTAGAATTCTAGAACCATATGCAAGACGTCACATACGAACTAGTGCTATTCTATTGATTCTATTAGAATCAAACAGAAAGTTTGATTCTAGATTCAAATAGATTTGAATCTATTTATTGAATAGTGAAAAAGTCTTTCTAAAATGACGTCTTGCATATGACTCATAGAAATAGTAGATAGACTAGCTAGAATCAAACTTTCACTGTTCTATCTACTATTGATTCTAGCTGGTCTAGAATCAATAGATTAGAATTCTAGAACCATATGCAAGACGTCACATACGAACTAGTGCTATTCTATTGATTCTATTAGAATCAAACAGAAAGTTTGATTCTAGATTCAAATAGATTTGAATCTATTTATTGAATAGTGAAAAAGTCTTTTCTAAAATGACGTCTTGCATATGACTCATAGAAATAGTAGATAGACTAGCTAGAATCAATACTGTTCTATTACTATTGAATTCTAGAACCATATGCAAGACGTCACATACGAACTAGTGCTATTCTATTGATTCTATTAGAATCAAACGAAAGTTTGATTCTAGATTCAAATAGATTTGAATCTATTTATTGAATAGTGAAAAAGTCTTTTCTAAAATGACGTCTTGCATATGACTCATAGAAATAGTAGATAGACTAGCTAGAATCAATAGATTAGAATTCTAGAACCATATGCAAGACGTCACATACGAACTAGTGCTATTCTATTGATTCTATTAGAATCAAACAGAAAGTTTGATTCTAGATTCAAATAGATTTGAATCTATTTATTGAATAGTGAAAAAGTCTTTTCTAAAATGACGTCTTGCATATGACTCATAGAAATAGTAGATAGACTAGCTAGAATCAAACTTTCACTGTTCTATCTACTATTGATTCTAGCTGGTCTAGAATCAATAGATTAGAATTCTAGAACCATATGCAAGACGTCACATACGAACTAGTGCTATTCTATTGATTCTATTAGAATCAAACAGAAAGTTTGATTCTAGATTCAAATAGATTTGAATCTATTTATTGAATAGTGAAAAAGTCTTTTCTAAAATGACGTCTTGCATATGACTCATAGAAATAGTAGATAGACTAGCTAGAATCAATATATTAGAATTCTAGAACCATATGCAAGACGTCACATACGAACTAGTGCTATTCTATTGATTCTATTAGAATCAAACAGAAAGTTTGATTCTAGATTCAAATAGATTTGAATCTATTTATTGAATAGTGAAAAAGTCTTTTCTAAAATGACGTCTTGCATATGACTCATAGAAATAGTAGATAGACTAGCTAGAATCAAACTTTCACTGTTCTATCTACTATTGATTCTAGCTGGTCTAGAATCAATAGATTAGAATTCTAGAACCATATGCAAGACGTCACATACGAACTAGTGCTATTCTAGTGATTCTATTAGAATCAAACAGAAAGTTTGATTCTAGATTCAAATAGATTTGAATCTATTTATTTAATAGTGAAAAAGTCTTTTCCAAAATGACATCTTGCATATGACTCATAGAAATAGTAGATAGACTAGCTAGAATCAATAGATTAGAATTCTAGAACCATATGCAAGACGTCACATACGAACTAGTGCTATTCTATTGATTCTATTAGAATCAAACAGAAAGTTTGATTCTAGATTCAAATAGATTTGAATCTATTTATTTAATAGTGAAAAAGTCTTTTCCAAAATGACGTCTTGCATATGACTCATAGAAATAGTAGATAGACTAGCTAGAATCAATAGATTAGAATTCTAGAACCATATGCAAGACGTCACAAACGAACTAGTGCTATTCTATTGATTCTATTAGAATCAAACAGAAAGTTTGATTCTAGATTCAAATAGATTTGAATCTATTTATTGAATAGTGAAAAAGTCTTTTCTAAAATGACGTCTTGCATATGACTCATAGAAATAGTAGATAGACTAGCTAGAATCAAACTTTCACTGTTCTATCTACTATTGATTCTAGCTGGTCTAGAATCAATAGATTAGAATTCTAGAACCATATGCAAGACGTCACATACGAACTAGTGCTATTCTATTGATTCTATTAGAATCAAACAGAAAGTTTGATTCTAGATTCAAATAGATTTGAATCTATTTATTGAATAGTGAAA
>NW_027065732.1:19236-40161 GCF_032884065.1 Artemia franciscana | reverse complement strand
TTCGAGGGTAATAGCTACGTATGTTGGAAAAATGAAAATATTAGACTATTTTATGATTGCAAATGGTAAAGAATGTGATTAAAGGCTCTTTTCCTATGTCAAAAGTATTAGTTTTCGAGGGTAATAGCTACGTATGTTGAAAAAATAAAGATATTAGACTATTTTATAATTACAAAGGGTAACGAATGTGATTAAAAGCTCTTTTCCTATGTCAAAAGTTTTAGTTTTCGAGGGTAATAGCTACGTATGTTGAAAAAATGAAGATATTAGACTATTTTATAATTGCAAATGGTAACTAATGTGATTAAAGGCTCTTTTCCTATGTCAAAAGTTTTAGTTTTCGAGGGTAATAGCTACGTATGTTGGAAAAATGAAGATATTAGACTATTTTATCATTGCACATGGTAAAGAATGTGATTAAAGGCTCTTTTCCTATGTCAAAAATTTTAGTTTTCGAGGGTAATAGCTACGTATGTTGAAAAAATGAAGATATTAGACTATTTTATAATTGCAAATGGTAACAAATGTGATTAAAGGCTCTTTTCCTATGTCAAAAGTTTTAGTTTTCGAGGGTAATAGCTACTTATGTTGAAAAAAATGAAGATATTAGACTATTTTATAATTGCAAATGGTAAAGAAAGTGCTTAAAGGCTCTTTTCCTATTTCAAAAGTTTTAGTTTTCGAGGGTAATAGCTATGTATGTTGAAAAAATGAAGATATTAGACTATTTTATGATTGCAAATGGTAAAGAATGTGATTAAAGGCTCTTTTCCTATGTCAAAAGTTTTAGTTTTCGAGGGTAATAGCTACGTATGTTGAAAAAATGAAGATATTAGACTATTTTATGATTGCACATGGTAAAGAATGTGATTAAAGGCTCTTTTCCTATTTCAAAAGTTTAAGTTTTCGAGGGTAATAGCTACGTATGTTGGAAAAATGAAGATATTAGACTATTTTATGATTGCACATGGTAAAGAATGTGATTAAAGGCTCTTTTCCTATGTCAAAAGTTTTAGTTTTCGAGGGTAATAGCTACGTATGTTGTAAAAGGGAAGATATTAGACTATTTTATGATTGCACATGGTAAAGAAAGTGCTTAAAGGCTCTTTTCCTATTTCAAAAGTTTTAGTTTTCGAGGGTAATAGCTACGTATGTTGAAAAAATGAAGATATTAGACTATTTTATGATTGCAAATGGTAAAGAATGTGATTAAAGGCTCTTTTCCTATGTCAAAAGTTTTAGTTTTCGAGGGTAATAGCTACGTATGTTGGAAAAATGAAGATATTAGACTATTTTATAATTGCAAATGGTAAAGAATGTGATTAAAGGCTCTTTTCCTATGTCAAAAGTTTTAGTTTTCAAGGTTAATAGCTACGTATGTTGAAAAAATGAAGATATTAGACTATTTTATAATTGCAAATGGTAACGAATGTGATTAAAGGCTCTTTTCCTATGTCAAAAGTTTTAGTTTTCGAGGGTAATAGCTACGTATGTTGAAAAAATGAAGATATTAGACTATTTTATAATTGCAAATGGTAAAGAATGTGATTAAAGGCTCTTTTCCTATTTCAAAAGTTTTAGTTTTCGAGGGTAATAGCTACGTATGTTGAAAAAATGAATATATTAGACTATTTTATGATTGCAATTGGTAAAGAATGTGATTAAAGGCTCTTTTCCTTTGTCAAAAGTTTTAGTTTTCGAGGGTAATAGCTACGTATGTTGGAAAAATGAAGATATTAGACTATTTTATAATTGCACATGGTAAAGAATGTGATTGAAGGCTCTTTTCCTATGTCAAAAGTTTTAGTTTTAGAGGGTAATAGCTACGTATGTTGGAAAAATGAAGATATTAGACTATTTTATGATTGCACATGGTAAAGAAAGTGCTTAAAGGCTCTGTTCCTATTTCAAAAGTATTAGTTTTCAAGGGTAATAGCTACGTATGTTGAAAAAATGAAGGTATTAGACTATTTTATGATTGCACATGGTAAAGAATGTGATTAAAGGCTCTTTTCCTATTTCAAAAGTTTTACTTTTCGAGGGTAATAGCTACGTATGTTGAAAAAATGAAGATATTAGACTATTTTATGATTGCAAATGGTAAAGAATGTGATTAAAGGCTCTTTTCCTATGTCAAAAGTTTTAGTTTTCGAGGGTAATAGCTACGTATGTTGGAAAAATGAAGATATTAGACTATTTTGTGATTGCACATGGCAAAGAAAGTGCTTAAAGGCTCTTTTCCTATTTCAAAAGTTTTAGTTTTCGAGGGTAATAGCTACGTATGTTGAAAAAATGAAGATATTAGACTATTTTATGATTACACATGGTAAACAATGTGATTAAAGGCTCTTTTCCTAATTCAAAAGTTTTCGTTTTCGAGGGTAATAGCTACGTATGTTGGAAAAATGAAGATATTAGACTATTTTCTAATTGCAAATGGTAACAAATGTGATTAAAGGCTCTTTTCCTATGTCAAAAGTTTTAGTTTTCGAGGGTAATAGCTACGTATGTTGAAAAAATGAAGATATTAGACTATTTTATAATTGCAAATCGTAAAGAATGTGATTAAAGGCTCTTTTTCTATTTCAAAAGTTTTAGTTTTCGAGGGTAATAGCTACGTATGTTGAAAAAATGAAGATATTAGACTATTTTATGATTGCAAATGGTAAAGAATGTGATTAAAGGCTCTTTTCCTATGTCAAAAGTTTTAGTTTTCGAGGGTAATAGCTACGTATGTTGAAAAAATGAAGATATTAGACTATTTTATGATTGCAAATGGTAAAGAATGTGATTAAAGGCTCTTTTCCTATTTCAAAAGTTTTCGTTTTCGAGGGTAATAGCTACGTATGTTGGAAAAATGAAGATATTAGACTATTTTAAGATTGCACATGGTAAAGAATGTGATTAAAGGCTCTTTTCCTATGTCAAAAGTTTTCGTTTTCGAGGGTAATAGCTACGTATGTTGGAAAAATGAAGATATTAGACTATTTTATGATTGCACATGGTAAAGAATGTGATTAAAGGCTCTTTTCCTATGTCAAAAGTTTTAGTTTTCGAGGGTAATAGCTACGTATGTTGGAAAAATGAAGATATTAGACTATTTTAAGATTGCACATGGTAAAGAATGTGATTAAAGGCTCTTTTCCTATGTCAAAAGTTTTCGTTTTCGAGGGTAATAGCTACGTATGTTGGAAAAATGAAGATATTAGACTATTTTATGATTGCACATGGTAAAGAATGTGATTAAAGGCTCTTTTCTTGTGTCAAAAGTTTTAGTTTTCGAGGGTAATAGCTACGTAAGTTGGAAAAATGAAGATATTAGACTATTTTATGATTGCACATGGTAAAGAAAGTGCTTAAAGGCTCTTTTCCTATTTCAAAAGTTTTAGTTTTCGAGGGTAATAGCTACGTATGTTGAAAAATGAAGATGTTAGACTATTTTATTATTGCAAATGGTAAAGAATGTGATTAAAGGCTCTTTTCCTATTTCAAAAGTTTTCGTTTTCGAGGGTAATAGCTACGTATGTTGAAAAAATGAAGATATTAGACTATTTTATAATTGCAAATGGTAAAGAAAGTGCTTAAAGGCTCTTTTCCTATTTCAAAAGTTTTAGTTTTCGAGGGTAATAGCTATGTATGTTGAAAAAATGAAGATATTAGACTATTTTATGATTGCAAATGGTAAAGAATGTGATTAAAGGCTCTTTTCCTATGTCAAAAGTTTTAGTTTTCGAGGGTAATAGCTACGTATGTTGAAAAAATGAAGATATTAGACTATTTTATGATTGCACATGGTAAAGAATGTGATTAAAGGCTCTTTTCCTATTTCAAAAGTTTAAGTTTTCGAGGGTAATAGCTACGTATGTTGGAAAAATGAAGATATTAGACTATTTTATGATTGCACATGGTAAAGAATGTGATTAAAGGCTCTTTTCCTATGTCAAAAGTTTTCGTTTTCGAGGGTAATAGCTACGTATGTTGGAAAAATGAAGATATTAGACTATTTTATGATTGCACATGGTAAAGAATGTGATTAAAGGCTCTTTTCCTATGTCAAAAGTTTTAGTTAATAGCTACGTATGTTGAAAAAATGAAGATATTAGACTATTTTATAATTGCAAATGGTAACGAATGTGATTAAAGGCTCTTTTCCTATTTCAAAAGTTTTAGTTTTCGAGGGTAATAGCTACTTATGTTGAAAAAATGAATATATTAGACTATTTTATGATTGCAATTGGTAAAGAATGTGATTAAAGGCCCTTTTCCTATGTCAAAAGTTTTAGTTTTCGAGGGTAATAGCTACGTATGTTGGAAAAATGAAGATATTAGACTATTTTATAATTGCACATGGTAAAGAATGTGATTGAAGGCTCTTTTCCTATGTCAAAAGTTTTAGTTTTAGAGGGTAATAGCTACGTATGTTGGAAAAATGAAGATATTAGACTATTTTATGATTGCACATGGTAAAGAAAGTGCTTAAAGGCTCTGTTCCTATTTCAAAAGTATTAGTTTTCAAGGGTAATAGCTACGTATGTTGAAAAAATGAAGGTATTAGACTATTTTATGATTGCACATGGTAAAGAATGTGATTAAAGGCTCTTTTCCTATTTCAAAAGTTTTACTTTTCGAGGGTAATAGCTACGTATGTTGAAAAAATGAAGATATTAGACTATTTTATGATTGCAAATGGTAAAGAATTTGATTAAAGGCTCTTTTCCTATGTCAAAAGTTTTAGTTTTCGAGGGTAATAGCTACGTATGTTGGAAAAATGAAGATATTAGACTATTTTGTGATTGCACATGGCAAAGAAAGTGCTTAAAGGCTCTTTTCCTATTTCAAAAGTTTTAGTTTTCGAGGGTAATAGCTACGTATGTTGAAAAAATGAAGATATTAGACTATTTTATGATTACACATGGTAAACAATGTGATTAAAGGCTCTTTTCCTATTTCAAAAGTTTTCGTTTTCGAGGGTAATAGCTACGTATGTTGGAAAAATGAAGATATTAGACTATTTTCTAATTGCAAATGGTAACAAATGTGATTAAAGGCTCTTTTCCTATGTCAAAAGTTTTAGTTTTCGAGGGTAATAGCTACGTATGTTGAAAAAATGAAGATATTAGACTATTTTATAATTGCAAATCGTAAAGAATGTGATTAAAGGCTCTTTTTCTATTTCAAAAGTTTTAGTTTTCGAGGGTAATAGCTATGTATGTTGAAAAAATGAAGATATTAGACTATTTTATGATTGCAAATGGTAAAGAATGTGATTAAAGGCTCTTTTCCTATGTCAAAAGTTTTAGTTTTCGAGGGTAATAGCTACGTATGTTGAAAAAATGAAGATATTAGACTATTTTATGATTGCAAATGGTAAAGAATGTGATTAAAGGCTCTTTTCCTATTTCAAAAGTTTTCGTTTTCGAGGGTAATAGCTACGTATGTTGGAAAAATGAAGATATTAGACTATTTTAAGATTGCACATGGTAAAGAATGTGATTAAAGGCTCTTTTCCTATGTCAAAAGTTTTCGTTTTCGAGGGTAATAGCTACGTATGTTGGAAAAATGAAGATATTAGACTATTTTATGATTGCACATGGTAAAGAATGTGATTAAAGGCTCTTTTCCTATGTCAAAAGTTTTAGTTTTCGAGGGTAATAGCTACGTATGTTGGAAAAATGAAGATATTAGACTATTTTAAGATTGCACATGGTAAAGAATGTGATTAAAGGCTCTTTTCCTATGTCAAAAGTTTTCGTTTTCGAGGGTAATAGCTACGTATGTTGGAAAAATGAAGATATTAGACTATTTTATGATTGCACATGGTAAAGAATGTGATTAAAGGCTCTTTTCCTGTGTCAAAAGTTTTAGTTTTCGAGGGTAATAGCAACGTAAGTTGGAAAAATGAAGATATTAGACTATTTTATGATTGCACATGGTAAAGAAAGTGCTTAAAGGCTCTTTTCCTATTTCAAAAGTTTAGTTTTCGAGGGTAATAGCTACGTATGTTGAAAAATGAAGATATTAGACTATTTTATTATTGCAAATGGTAAAGAATGTGATTAAAGGCTCTTTTCCTATTTCAAAAGTTTTCGTTTTCGAGGGTAATAGCTACGTATGTTGGAAAAATGAAAATATTAGACTATTTTATGATTGCACATGGTAAAGAATGTGATTAAAGGCTCTTTTCCTATGTCAAAAGTTTTCGTTTTCGAGGGTAATAGCTACGTATGTTGGAAAAATGAAGATATTAGACTATTTTATTATTGCACATGGTGAAGAATGTGATTAAAGGCTCTTTTTCTAGGGCAAAAGTTTTAGTTTTCAAGGGTAATAGCTACGTATGTTGAAAAAAATAAAGATATTAGACTATTTTATGATTGCAAATGGTAAAGAAAGTGCTTAAAGGCTCTTTTCCTATTTCAAAAGCTTTAGTTTTCGAGGGTAATAGCTACGTATGTTGAAAAAATGAAGATATTAAACTATTTTATGATTGCAAATGGTAAAGAATGTGATTAAAGGCTCTTTTCCTATGTCAAAAGTTTTAGTTTTCGAGGGTAATAGCTACGTATGTTGAAAAAATGAAGATATTAGACTATTTTATAATTACAAATGGTAACGAATGTGATTAAAGCCTCTTTTCCTATGTCAAAAGTTTTAGTTTTCGAGGGTAATAGCTACGTATGTTGAAAAAATGAAGATATTAGACTATTTTATGATTGCACATGGTAAAGAAAGTGCTTAAAGGCTCTTTTCCTATTTCAAAAGTTTTAGTTTTCGAGGGTAATAGCTACGTATGTTGGAAAAATGAAGATATTAGACTATTTTATGATTGCAAATGGTAAAGAATGTGATTAAAGGATCTTTTCCTATGTCAAAAGTTTTAGTTTTCGAGGGTAATAGCTACGTATGTTGAAAAAATGAAGATATTAGACTATTTTATGATTGCACATGGTAAAGAATGTGATTAATAATAGTATATAATAAATAATAGCTACGAATGTTGGAAAAATGAAGATATTAGACTATTTTATGATTGCACAAGGTAAAGAATGTGATTAAAGGCTCTTTTCCTATTTCAAAAGTTTTCGTTTTCGAGGGTAATAGCTACGTATGTTGCAAAAATGAAGATATTAGACTATTTTATGATTGCACATGGTAAAGAATGTGATTAAAGGCTCTTTTCCTATGTCAAAAGTTTTAGTTTTCGAGGGTAATAGCTACGTATGTTGGAAAAATGAAGATATTAGACTATTTTATGATTGCACATGGTAAAGAAAGTGCTTAAAGGCTCTTTTCCTATTTCAAAAGTTTTAGTTTTCGAGGGTAATAGCTACGTGTGTTGAAAAAATGAAGATATTAGACTATTTTATGATTGCACATGGTAAAGAATGTGATTAAAGGCTCTTTTCCTATGTCAAAAGTTTTAGTTTTCGAGGGTAATAGCTACGTATGTTGAAAAAATGAAGATATTAGACTATTTTATGATTGCAAATGGTAAAGAATGTGATTAAAGGCTCTTTTCCTATTTCAAAAGTTTTCGTTTTCGAGGGTAATAGCTACGTATGTTGGAAAAATGAAGATATTAGACTATTTTAAGATTGCACATGGTAAAGAATGCGATTAAAGGCTCTTTTCCTATGTCAAAAGTTTTCGTTTTCGAGGGTAATAGCTACGTATGTTGGAAAAATGAAGATATTAGACTATTTTATGATTGCACATGGTAAAGAATGTGATTAAAGGCTCTTTCCTATGTCAAAAGTTTTAGTTTTCGAGGGTAATAGCTACGTATGTTGAAAAAATGAAGATATTAAACTATTTTATGATTGCAAATGGTAAAGAATGTGATTAAAGGCTCTTTTCCTATGTCAAAAGTTTTAGTTTTCGAGGGTAATAGCTACGTATGTTGAAAAAATGAAGATATTAGACTATTTTATAATTACAAATGGTAACGAATGTGATTAAAGGCTCTTTTCCTATGTCAAAAGTTTTAGTTTTCGAGGGTAATAGCTACGTATGTTGAAAAAATGAAGATATTAGACTATTTTATAATTGCAAATGGTAACGAATGTGATTAAAGGCTCTTTTCCTATGTCAAAAGTTTTAGTTTTCGAGGGTAATAGCTACGTATGTTGGAAAAATGAAGATATTAGACTATTTTATCATTGCACATGGTAAAGAATGTGATTAAAGGCTCTTTTCCTATGTCAAAAATTTTAGTTTTCGAGGGTATTAGCTACGTATGTTGAAAAAATGAAGATATTAGACTATTTTATAATTGCAAATGGTAACAAATGTGATTAAAGGCTCTTTTCCTATGTCAAAAGTTTTAGTTTTCGAGGGTAATAGCTACGTATGTTGAAAAAATGAAGATATTAGACTATTTTATAATTGCAAATGGTAAAGAAAGTGCTTAAAGGCTCTTTTCCTATTTCAAAAGTTTTAGTTTTCGAGGGTAATAGCTATGTATGTTGAAAAAATGAAGATATTAGACTATTTTATGATTGCAAATGGTAAAGAATGTGATTAAAGGCTCTTTTCCTATGTCAAAAGTTTTAGTTTTCGAGGGTAATAGCTACGTATGTTGAAAAAATGAAGATATTAGACTATTTTATGATTGCACATGGTAAAGAATGTGATTAAAGGCTCTTTTCCTATTTCAAAAGTTTAAGTTTTCGAGGGTAATAGCTACGTATGTTGGAAAAATGAAGATATTAGACTATTTTATGATTGCACATGGTAAAGAATGTGATTAAAGGCTCTTTTCCTATGTCAAAAGTTTTCGTTTTCGAGGGTAATAGCTACGTATGTTGGAAAAATGAAGATATTAGACTATTTTATGATTGCACATGGTAGAGAATGTGATTAAAGGCTCTTTTCCTATGTCAAAAGTTTTAGTTTTCGAGGGTAATAGCTACGTATGTTGGAAAAGGGAAGATATTAGACTATTTTATGATTGCACATGGTAAAGAATGTGATTAAAGGCTCTTTTCCTATGTCAAAAGTTTTAGTTTTCAAGGTTAATAGCTACGTATGTTGAAAAAATGAAGATATTAGACTATTTTATAATTGCAAATGGTAACGAATGTGATTAAAGGCTCTTTTCCTATGTCAAAAGATTTAGTTTTCGAGGGTAATAGCTACGTATGTTGAAAAAATGAAGATATTAGACTATTTTATAATTGCAAATGGTAAAGAATGTGATTAAAGGCTCTTTTCCTATTTCAAAAGTTTTAGTTTTCGAGGGTAATAGCTACGTATGTTGAAAAAATGAATATATTAGACTATTTTATGATTGCAATTGGTAAAGAATGTGATTAAAGGCTCTTTTCCTATGTCAAAAGTTTTAGTTTTCGAGGGTAATAGCTACGTATGTTGGAAAAATGAAGATATTAGACTATTTTATAATTGCACATGGTAAAGAATGTGATTGAAGGCTCTTTTCCTATGTCAAAAGTTTTAGTTTTAGAGGGTAATAGCTACGTATGTTGAAAAAATGAAGATATTAGACTATTTTATGATTGCACATGGTAAAGAATGTGATTAAAGGCTCTTTTCCTATGTCAAAAGTTTTAGTTTTCGAGGGTAATAGCTACGTATGTTGGAAAAATGAAGATATTAGACTATTTTATAATTGCACATGGTAAAGAATGTGATTGAAGGCTCTTTTCCTATGTCAAAAGTTTTAGTTTTAGAGGGTAATAGCTACGTATGTTGGAAAAATGAAGATATTAGACTATTTTATGATTGCACATGGTAAAGAAAGTGCTTAAAGGCTCTTATCCTATTTCAAAAGTTTTAGTTTTCAAGGGTAATAGCTACGTATGTTGAAAAAATGAAGGTATTAGACTATTTATGATTGCACATGGTAAAGAATGTGATTAAAGGCTCTTTTCCTATTTCAAAAGTTTTCGTTTTCTAGGGTAATAGCTACGTATGTTGGAAAAATGAAGATATTAGACTATTTTATGATTGCAAATGGTAAAGAATGTGATTAAAGGCTCTTTTCCTATGTCAAAAGTTTTACTTTTCGAGGGTAATAGCTACGTATGTTGAAAAAATGAAGATATTAGACTATTTTATGATTGCAAATGGTAAAGAATGTGATTAAAGGCTCTTTTCCTATGTCAAAAGTTTTAGTTTTCGAGGGTAATAGCTACGTATGTTGGAAAAATGAAGATATTAGACTATTTTGTGATTGCACATGGCAAAGAAAGTGCTTAAAGGCTCTTTTCCTATTTCAAAAGTTTTAGTTTTCGAGGGTAATAGCTACGTAAGTTGAAAAAATGAAGATATTAGACTATTTTATGATTACACATGGTAAACAATGTGATTAAAGGCTCTTTTCCTATTTCAAAAGTTTTCGTTTTCTAGGGTTATAGCTACGTATGTTGGAAAAATGAAGATATTAGACTATTTTCTAATTGCAAATGGTAACGAATGTGATTAAAGGCTCTTTTCCTATGTCAAAAGTTTTAGTTTTCGAAGGTAATAGCTACGTATGTTGAAAAAATAAAAAGATATTAGACTATTTTATAATTGCAAATCGTAAAGAATGTGATTAAAGGCTCTTTTTCTATTTCAAAAGTTTTAGTTTTCGAGGGTAATAGCTACGTATGTTGAAAAAATGAAGATATTAGACTATTTTAAGATTGCACATGGTAAAGAATGTGATTAAAGGCTCTTTTCCTATGTCAAAAGTTTTCGTTTTCGAGGGTAATAGCTACGTATGTTGGAAAAATGAAGATATTAGACTATTTTATGATTGCACATGGTAAAGAATGTGATTAAAGGCTCTTTTCCTATGTCAAAAGTTTTAGTTTTCGAGGGTAATAGCTACGTATGTTGAAAAAATGAAGATATTAGACTATTTTATGATTGCAAATGGTAAAGAATGTGATTAAAGGCTCTTTTCCTATTTCAAAAGTTTTCGTTTTCGTGGGTAATAGCTACGTATGTTGGAAAAATGAAGATATTAGACTATTTTAAGATTGCACATGGTAAAGAATGTGATTAAAGGCTCTTTTCCTATATCTAAAGTTTTCGTTTTCGAGGGTAATAGCTACGTATGTTGGAAAAATGAAGATATTAAACTATTTTATGATTGCACATGGTAAAGAATGTGATTAAAGGCTCTTTTCCTGTGTCAAAAGTTTTAGTTTTCGAGGGTAATAGCTACGTAAGTTGGAAAAATGAAGATATTAGACTATTTTATGATTGCACATGGTAAAGAAAGTGCTTAAAGGCTCTTTTCCTATTTCAAAAGTTTTAGTTTTCGAGGGTAATAGCTACGTATGTTGAAAAATGAAGATATTAGACTATTTTATTATTGCAAATGGTAAAGAATGTGATTAAAGGCTCTTTTCCTATTTCAAAAGTTTTCGTTTTCGAGGGTAATAGCTACGTATGTTGGAAAAATGAAAATATTAGACTATTTTATGATTGCACATGGTAAAGAATGTGATTAAAGGCTCTTTTCCTATGTCAAAAGTTTTAGTTTTCGAGGGTAATAGCTACGTATGTTGGAAAAATGAAGATATTAGACTATTTTATGATTGCACATGGTAAAGAAAGTGCTTAAAGGCTCTTTTCCTATTTCAAAAGTTTTAGTTTTCGAGGGTAATAGCTACGTATGTTGGAAAAATGAAGATATTAGACTATTTTATGATTGCAAATGGTAAAGAATGTGATTAAAGGATCTTTTCCTATGTCAAAAGTTTTAGTTTTCGAGGGTAATAGCTACGTATGTTGAAAAAATGAAGATATTAGACTATTTTATGATTGCACATGGTAAAGAATGTGATTAATAATAGTATATAATAAATAATAGCTACGAATGTTGGAAAAATGAAGATATTAGACTATTTTATGATTGCACAAGGTAAAGAATGTGATTAAAGGCTCTTTTCCTATTTCAAAAGTTTTCGTTTTCGAGGGTAATAGCTACGTATGTTGCAAAAATGAAGATATTAGACTATTTTAAGATTGCACATGGTAAAGAATGTGATTAAAGGCTCTTTTCCTATGTCAAAAGTTTTCGTTTTCGAGGGTAATAGCTACGTATGTTGGAAAAATGAAGATATTAGACTATTTTATGATTGCACATGGTAAAGAATGTGATTAAAGGCTCTTTTCCTATGTCAAAAGTTTTAGTTTTCGAGGGTAATAGCTACGTATGTTGAAAAAATGAAGATATTAGACTATTTTATGATTGCAAATGGTAAAGAATGTGATTAAAGGCTCTTTTCCTATTTCAAAAGTTTTCGTTTTCGTGGGTAATAGCTACGTATGTTGGAAAAATGAAGATATTAGACTATTTTAAGATTGCACATGGTAAAGAATGTGATTAAAGGCTCTTTTCCTATATCTAAAGTTTTCGTTTTCGAGGGTAATAGCTACGTATGTTGGAAAAATGAAGATATTAAACTATTTTATGATTGCACATGGTAAAGAATGTGATTAAAGGCTCTTTTCCTGTGTCAAAAGTTTTAGTTTTCGAGGGTAATAGCTACGTAAGTTGGAAAAATGAAGATATTAGACTATTTTATGATTGCACATGGTAAAGAAAGTGCTTAAAGGCTCTTTTCCTATTTCAAAAGTTTTAGTTTTCGAGGGTAATAGCTACGTATGTTGAAAAATGAAGATATTAGACTATTTTATTATTGCAAATGGTAAAGAATGTGATTAAAGGCTCTTTTCCTATTTCAAAAGTTTTCGTTTTCGAGGGTAATAGCTACGTATGTTGGAAAAATGAAAATATTAGACTATTTTATGATTGCACATGGTAAAGAATGTGATTAAAGGCTCTTTTCCTATGTCAAAAGTTTTAGTTTTCGAGGGTAATAGCTACGTATGTTGGAAAAATGAAGATATTAGACTATTTTATGATTGCACATGGTAAAGAAAGTGCTTAAAGGCTCTTTTCCTATTTCAAAAGTTTTAGTTTTCGAGGGTAATAGCTACGTATGTTGGAAAAATGAAGATATTAGACTATTTTATGATTGCAAATGGTAAAGAATGTGATTAAAGGATCTTTTCCTATTTCAAAAGTTTTCGTTTTCGAGGGTAATAGCTACGTATGTTGAAAAAATGAAGATATTAGACTATTTTATGATTGCACATGGTAAAGAATGTGATTAATAATAAGATATTAGACTATTTTATGATTGCACAAGGTAAAGAATGTGATTAAAGGCTCTTTTCCTATTTCAAAAGTTTTCGTTTTCGAGGGTAATAGCTACGTATGTTGCAAAAATGAAGATATTAGACTATTTTATGATTGCACATGGTAAAGAATGTGATTAAAGGCTCTTTTCCTATGTCAAAAGTTTTAGTTTTCGAGGGTAATAGCTACGTATGTTGGAAAAATGAAGATATTAGACTATTTTATGATTGCACATGGTAAAGAAAGTGCTTAAAGGCTCTTTTCCTATTTCAAAAGTTTTAGTTTTCGAGGGTAATAGCTACGTGTGTTGAAAAAATGAAGATATTAGACTATTTTATGATTGCACATGGTAAAGAATGTGATTAAAGGCTCTTTTCCTATGTCAAAAGTTTTAGTTTTCGAGGGTAATAGCTACGTATGTTGAAAAAATGAAGATATTAGACTATTTTATGATTGCAAATGGTAAAGAATGTGATTAAAGGTTCTTTTCCTATTTCAAAAGTTTTCGTTTTCGAGGGTAATAGCTACGTATGTTGGAAAAATGAAGATATTAGACTATTTTAAGATTGCACATGGTAAAGAATGCGATTAAAGGCTCTTTTCCTATGTCAAAAGTTTTCGTTTTCGAGGGTAATAGCTACGTATGTTGGAAAAATGAAGATATTAGACTATTTTATGATTGCACATGGTAAAGAATGTGATTAAAGGCTCTTTTCCTATTTCAAAAGTTTTCGTTTTCGAGGGTAATAGCTACGTATGTTGGAAAAATGAAGATATTAGACTATTTTAAGATTGCACATGGTAAAGAATGTGATTAAAGGCTCTTTTCCTATATCAAAAGTTTTCGTTTTCGAGGGTAATAGCTACGTATGTTGGAAAAATGAAGATATTAAACTATTTTATGATTGCACATGGTAAAGAATGTGATTAAAGGCTCTTTTCCTGTGTCAAAAGTTTTAGTTTTCGAGGGTAATAGCTACGTAAGTTGGAAAAATGAAGATATTAGACTATTTTATGATTGCACATGGTAAAGAAAGTGCTTAAAGGCTCTTTTCCTATTTCAAAAGTTTTAGTTTTCGAGGGTAATAGCTACGTATGTTGAAAAATGAAGATATTAGACTATTTTATTATTGCAAATGGTAAAGAATGTGATTAAAGGCTCTTTTCCTATTTCAAAAGTTTTCGTTTTCGAGGGTAATAGCTACGTATGTTGGAAAAATGAAAATATTAGACTATTTTATGATTGCACATGGTAAAGAAAGTGCTTAAAGGCTCTTTTCCTATTTCAAAAGTTTTAGTTTTCGAGGGTAATAGCTACGTATGTTGGAAAAATGAAGATATTAAACTATTTTATGATTGCAAATGGTAAAGAAAGTGCTTAAAGGCTCTTTTCCTATGTCAAAAGTTTTAGTTTTCGAGGGTAATAGCTACGTATGTTGGAAAAATGAAGATATTAGACTATTTTATGATTGCACATGGTAAAGAATGTGATTAAAGGCTCTTTTCCTATGTCAAAAGTTTTAGTTTTCGAGGGTAATAGCTACGTATGTTGGAAAAATGAAGATATTAGACTATTTTATGATTGCACATGGTAAAGAAAGTGCTTAAAGGCTCTTTTCCTATTTCAAAAGTTTTAGTTTTCGAGGGTAATAGCTACGTATGTTGGAAAAATGAAGATATTAAACTATTTTATGATTGCAAATGGTAAAGAATGTGATTAAAGGCTCTTTTCCTATGTCAAAAGTTTAAGTTTTCGAGGGTAATAGCTACGTATGTTGAAAAAATGAAGATATTAGACTATTTTATAATTACAAATGGTAACGAATGTGATTAAAGGCTCTTTTCCTATGTCAAAAGTTTTAGTTTTCGAGGGTAATAGCTACGTATGTTGAAAAAATGAAGATATTAGACTATCTTATAATTGCAAATGGTAACGAATGTGATTAAAGGCTCTTTTCCTATGTCAAAAGTTTTAGTTTTCGAGGGTAATAGCTACGTATGTTGAAAAAATGAAGATATTAGACTATTTTATAATTGCAAATGGTAAAGAAAGTGCTTAAAGGCTCTTTTCCTATTTCAAAAGTTTTAGTTTTCGAGGGTAATAGCTATGTATGTTGAAAAAATGAAGATATTAGACTATTTTATGATTGCAAATGGTAAAGAATGTGATTAAAGGCTCTTTTCCTATGTCAAAAGTTTTAGTTTTCGAGGGTAATAGCTACGTATGTTGAAAAAATGAAGATATTAGACTATTTTATGATTGCACATGGTAAAAAATGTGATTAAAGGCTCTTTTCCTATTTCAAAAGTTTAAGTTTTCGAGGGTAATAGCTACGTATGTTGGAAAAATGAAGATATTGGACTATTTTATGATTGCACATGGTAAAGAATGTGATTAAAGGCTCTTTTCCTATGTCAAAAGTTTTAGTTTTCGAGGGTAATAGCTACGTATGTTGGAAAATGAAGATATTAGACTATTTTATGATTGCACATGGTAGAGAATGTGATTAAAGGCTCTTTTCCTATGTCAAAAGTTTTAGTTTTCGAGGGTAATAGCTACGTATGTTGGAAAAGGGAAGATATTAGACTATTTTATGATTGCACATGGTAAAGAAAGTGCTTAAAGGCTCTTTTCCTATTTCAAAAGTTTTAGTTTTCGAGGGTAATAGCTACGTATGTTGAAAAAATGAAGATATTAGACTATTTTATGATTGCAAATGGTAAAGAATGTGATTAAAGGCTCTTTTCCTATGTCAAAAGTTTTAGTTTTCGAGGGTAACAGCTACGTATGTTGGAAAAATGAAGATATTAGACTATTTTATAATTGCAAATGGTAAAGAATGTGATTAAAGGCTCTTTTCCTATGTCAAAAGTTTTAGTTTTCAAGGTTAATAGCTACGTATGTTGAAAAAATGAAGATATTAGACTATTTTATAATTGCAAATGGTAACGAATGTGATTAAAGGCTCTTTTCCTATGTCAAAAGTTTTAGTTTTCGAGGGTAATAGCTACGTATGTTGAATAAATGAAGATATTAGACTATTTTATAATTGCAAATGGTAAAGAATGTGATTAAAGGCTCTTTTCCTATTTCAAAAGTTTTAGTTTTCGAGGGTAATAGCTACGTATGTTGAAAAAATGAATATATTAGACTATTTTATGATTGCAATTGGTAAAGAATGTGATTAAAGGCTCTTTTCCTATGTCAAAAGTTTTAGTTTTCGAGGGTAATAGCTACGTATGTTGGAAAAATGAAGATATTAGACTATTTTATAATTGCACATGGTAAAGAATGTGATTGAACGCTCTTTTCCTATGTCAAAAGTTTTAGTTTTAGAGGGTAATAGCTACGTATGTTGGAAAAATGAAGATATTAGACTATTTTATGATTGCACATGGTAAAGAAAGTGCTTAAAGGCTCTTTTCCTATTTCAAAAGTTTTAGTTTTCAAGGGTAATAGCTACTTATGTTGAAAAAATGAAGGTATTAGACTATTTTATGATTGCACATGGTAAAGAATGTGATTAAAGGCTCTTTTCCTATTTCAAAAGTTTTACTTTTCGAGGGTAATAGCTACGTATGTTGAAAAAATGAAGATATTAGACTATTTTATGATTGCAAATGGTAAAGAATGTGATTAAAGGCTCTTTTCCTATGTCAAAAGTTTTAGTTTTTGAGGGTAATAGCTACGTATGTTGGAAAAATGAAGATATTAGACTATTTTGTGATTGCACATGGCAAAGAAAGTGCTTAAAGGCTCTTTTCCTATTTCAAAAGTTTTAGTTTTCGAGGGTAATAGCTACGTATGTTGAAAAAATGAAGATATTAGACTATTTTATAATTGCAAATCGTAAAGAATGTGATTAAAGGCTCTTTTTCTATTTCAAAAGTTTTAGTTTTCGAGGGTAATAGCTACGTATGTTGAAAAAATGAAGATATTAGACTATTTTATGATTGCAAATGGTAAAGAATGTGATTAAAGGCGCTTTTCCTATGTCAAAAGTTTTAGTTTTCGAGGGTAATAGCTACGTATGTTGGAAAAATTAAGATATTAGACTATTTTATAATTGCAAATGGTAACGAATGTGATTAAAGGCTCTTTTCCTATGTCAAAAGTTTTAGTTTTCGAGGGTAATAGCTACGTATGTTGGAAAAATGAAGATATTAGACTATTTTATAATTGCACATGGTAAAGAAAGTGCTTAAAGGCTCTTTTCCTATTTCAAAAGTTTTAGTTTTCGAGGGTAATAGCTACGTATGTTGAAAAAATGAAGATATTAGACTTTTTTATGATTGCAAATGGTAAAGAATGTGATTAAAGGCTCTTTTCCTATGTCAAAAGTTTTAGTTTTCGAGGGTAATAGCTACGTATAATGGAAAAATGAAGATATTAGACTATTTTATGATTGCACATGGTAAAGAAAGTGCTTAAAGGCTCTTTTCCTATTTCAAAAGTTTTAGTTTTCGAGGTAAATAGCTACGTATGTTGAAAAAATGAAGATATTAGACTATTTTATGATTGCAAATGGTAAAGAATGTGATTAAAGGCTCTTTTCCTATTTCAAAAGTTTTCGTTTTCGAGGGTAATAGCTACGTATGTTGGAAAAATGAAGATATTAGACTATTTTATGATTGCAAATGGTAAAGAATGTGATTAAATGCTCTTTTCCTATGTCAAAAGTTTTAGTTTTCGAGGGTAATAGCTACGTATGCTGGAAAAATGAAGATATTAGACTATTTTATGATTGCAGATGGAAAAGAAAGTGCTTAAAGGCTCTTTTCCTATGTCAAAAGTTTTAGTTTTCGAGGTTAATAGCTACGTATGTTGGAAAAATGAAGATATTAGACTATCTTATGATTGCACATGGTTAAGATTGTGATTAAAGGCTCTTTTCCTATGTCAAAAGTTTTAGTTTTCGGGGGTAATAGCTACGTATGTTGGAAAAATGAAGATATTAGACTATTTTATGATTGCACATGGTAAAGAAAGTGCTTAAAGGCTCTTTTCCTATTTCAAAAGTTTTAATTTTCGAGGGTAATAGCTACGTATGTTGAAAAAATGAAGATATTAGACTATTTTATGATTGCACATGGTAAAGAATGTGATTAAAGGCTCTTTTCCTATGTCAAAAGTTTTAGTTTTCGAGGGTAATAGCTACGTATGTTGGAAAAATGAAGATATTAGACTATTTTATGATTGCACATGGTAAAGAATGTGATTAAAGGCTCTTTTTCTATGGCAAAAGTTTTAGTTTTCGAGGGTAATAGCTACGTATTTTGAAAAAATGAAAATATTAGACTATTTTATGATTGCACATGGTAAAGAATGTGATTAAAGGCTCTTTTCCTATGGCAAAAGTTTTAGTTTTCGAGGGTAATAGCTACGTATGTTGGAAAAATGAAGATATTAGACTATTTTATGATTGCAAATGGTAAAGAAAGTGCCTAAAGGCTCTTTTCCTATTTCAAAAGTTTTAGTTTTCGAGGGAAATAGCTACGTATGTTGAAAAATGAAGATATTAGACTATTTTATGATTGCACATGGTAAAGAATGTGATTAAAGGCTCTTTTCTATGTCAAAAGTTTTAGTTTTCGAGGGTAATAGCTACGTATGTTGGAAAAATGAAGATATTAGACTATTTTATGATTGCACATGGGTTATAAAGAATGTGATTAAAGGCTCTTTTTCTATGGCAAAAGTTTTAGTTTTCGAGGGTAATAGCTACGTATGTTGAAAAAATGAAGATATTAGACTATTTTATGATTGCACATGGTAAAGAATGTGATTAAAGGCTCTTTTCCTATGGCAAAAGTTTTAGTTTTCGAGGGTAATAGCTACGTATGTTGAAAAAATGAAGATATTAGACTATTATATGATTGCAAATGGTAAAGAAAGTGCTTAAAGGCTCTTTTCCTATGTCAAAAGTTTTAGTTTTCGAGGGTAATAGCTACGTATGTTGAAAAAATGAAGATATTAGACTATTTTATGATTGCAAATGGTAAAGAATGTGATTAAAGGCTCTCTTCCTATTTCAAAAGTTTTAGTTTTCGAGGGTAATAGCTACGTATGTTGGAAAAATGAAGATATTAGACTATTTTATGATTGCACATGGTAAAGAAAGTGCTTAAAGGCTCTTTTCCTATTTCAAAATTTTAAGTTTTTGAGGGTAATAGCTACGTATGTTGGAAAAATGAAGATATTAGACTATTTTATAATTGCAAATGGTAAAGAATATGATTAAAGGCTCTTTTCCTATTTCAAAAGTTTTCGTTTTCGAGGGTAATAGCTACGTATGTTGGAAAAATGAAGATATTAGACTATTTTATGATTGCACATGGTAAAGAATGTGATTAAAGGCTCTTTTCCTATGTCAAAAGTTTTAGTTTTCGAGGGTAATAGCTACGTATGTTGGAAAAATAAAGATATTAGACTATTTTATGATTGCACATGGTAAAGAATGTGATTAAAGGCTCTTTTTCTATGGCAAAAGTTTTAGTTTTCGAGGGTAATAGCTACGTATGTTGGAAAAATGAAGATATTAGACTATTTTATAATTACAAATGGTGACGAATGTGATTAAAGGCTCTTTTCCTATGTCAAAAGTTTTAGTTTTCGAGGGTAATAGCTACGTATGTTGAAAAAATGAAGATATTAGACTATTTTATAATTGCAAATGGTAACGAATGTGATTAAAGGCTCTTTTCCTATGTCAAATTTTTAGTTTTCGAGGGTAATAGCTACGTATGTTGGAAAAATGAAGATATTAGACTATTTTATCATTGCATATGGTAAAGAATGTGATTAAAGGCTCTTTTCCTATGTCAAAAATTTTAGTTTTCGAGGGTAATAGCTACGTATGTTGAAAAAATGAAGATATTAGACTATTTTATAATTGCAAATGGTAACAAATGTGATTAAAGGCTCTTTTCCTATGTCAAAAGTTTTAGTTTTCGAGGGTAATAGCTACGTATGTTGAAAAAATGAAGATATTAGACTATTTTATAATTGCAAATGGTAAAGAAAGTGCTTAAAGGCTCTTTTCCTATTTCAAAAGTTTTAGTTTTCGAGGGTAATAGCTATGTATGTTGAAAAAATGAAGATATTAGACTATTTTATGATTGCAAATGGTAAAGAATGTGATTAAAGGCTCTTTTCCTATGTCAAAAGTTTTAGTTTTCGAGGGTAATAGCTACGTATGTTGAAAAAATGAAGATATTAGACTATTTTATGATTGCACATGGTAAAGAATGTGATTAAAGGCTCTTTTCCTATTTCAAAAGTTTAAGTTTTCGAGGGTAATAGCTACGTATGTTGGAATAATGAAGATATTAGACTATTTTATGATTGCACATGGTAAAGAATGTGATTAAAGGCTCTTTTCCTATGTCAAAAGTTTTCGTTTTCGAGGGTAATAGCTACGTATGTTGGAAAAATGAAGATATTAGACTATTTTATGATTGCACATGGTAGAGAATGTGATTAAAGGCTCTTTTCCTATGTCAAAAGTTTTAGTTTTCGAGGGTAATAGCTACGTATGTTGGAAAAGGGAAGATATTAGACAATTTTATGATTGCACATGGTAAAGAAAGTGCTTAAAGGCTCTTTTCCTATTTCAAAAGTTTTAGTTTTCGAGGGTAATAGCTACGTATGTTGAAAAAATGAAGATATTAGACTATTTTATGATTGCAAATAGTAAAGAATGTGATTAAAGGCTCTTTTCCTATGTCAAAAGTTTTAGTTTTTAAGGTTAATAGCTACGTATGTG
>NW_027065732.1:0-19136 GCF_032884065.1 Artemia franciscana | reverse complement strand
GTGATTAAAGGCTCTTTTCCTATTTCAAAAGTTTTAGTTTTCGAGGGTAATAGCTACGTATGTTGAAAAAATGAAGATATTAGACTATTTTATGATTGCAAATGGTAAAGAATGTGATTAAAGGCTCTTTTCCTATTTCAAAAGTTTTAGTTTTCGAGGGTAATACCTACGTATGTTGGAAAAATGAAGATATTAGACTATTTTATGATTGCACATGGTAAAGAATGTGATTAAAGGCTCTTTTCCTATTTCAAAAGTTTTAGTTTTCGAGGGTAATAGCTACGTATGTTGAAAAAATGAAGATATTAGACTATTTTATGATTGCAAATGGTAAAGAATGTGATTAAAGGCTCTTTTCCTATTTCAAAAGTTTTAGTTTTCGAGGGTAATAGCTACGTATGTTGAAAAAATGAAGATATTAGACTATTTTATGATTGCACATGGTAAAGAATGTGATTAAAGGCTCTTTTCCTATGTCAAAAGTTTTAGTTTTCGAGGGTAATAGCTACGTATGTTGGAAAAATGAAGATATTAGACTATTTTGTGATTGCACATGGTAAAGAATGTGATTAAAGGCTCTTTTTCTATGACAAAAGTTTTAGTTTTCGAGGGTAATAGCTACTTATGTTGGAAAAATGAAGATATTAGACTATTTTATGATTGCAAATGGTAAAGAATGTGATTAAAGGCTCTTTTCCTATGTCAAAAGTTTTAGTTTTCGAGGGTAATAGCTACGTATGTTGAAAAAATGAAGATATTAGACTATTTTATAATTGCAAATGGTAACGAATGTGATTAAAGGCTCTTTTCCTATGTCAAAAGTTTTAGTTTTTGAGGGTAATAGCTACGTATGTTGAAAAAAATGAAGATATTAGACTATTTTATAATTGCAAATGGTAACGAATGTGATTAAAGGCTCTTTTCCTATGTCAAAAGTTTTAGTTTTCGAGGGTAATAGCTACGTATGTTAGAAAAATGAAGATATTAGACTATTTTTTGATTGCACATGGTAAAGAATGTGATTAAAGGCTCTTTTCCTATGTCAAAAGTTTTAGTTTTCGAGGGTAATAGCTACGTATGTTGGAAAAATGAAGATATTAGACTATTTTATGATTGCACATGGTAAAGAAAGTGCTTAAAGGCTGTTTTCCTATTTCAAAAGTTTTCGTTTTCGAGGGTAATAGCTACGTTTGTTGGAAAAATGAAGATATTAGACTATTTTAAGGCTCTTTTCCTATTTCAAAAGTTTTAGTTTTCGAGGGTAATAGCTACGTAGGTTGAAAAAATGAAGATATTAGACTATTTTATAATTGCAAATGGTAACGAATTTGATTAAAGGCTCTTTTCCTATATCAAAAGTTTTAGTTTTCGAGGGTAATAGCTACGTATGTTGAAAAAATGAAGAGTATGTTGGAAAAATGAAGATATTAGACTATTTTATGATTGCACATGGTAAAGAATGTGATTAAAGGCTCTTTTCCTATTTCAAAAGTTTTCGTTTTCGAGGGTAATAGCAACGTATGTTGGAAAAATGAAGATATTAGACTATTTTATGATTGCACATGGTAAAGAATGTGATTAAAGGCTCTTTTCCTATGTCAAAAGTTTTAGTTTTCGAGGGTAATAGCTACGTATGTTGAAAAAATGAAGATATTAGACTATTTTATGATTGCACATGGTAAAGAAAGTGCTTAAAGGCTCTTTTCCTATTTCAAAAGTTTTAGTTTTCGAGTGTAATAGCTACGTATGTTGAAAAATGAAGATATTAGACTATTTTATGATTGCAAATGGTAAAGAATGTGATTAAAGGCTCTTTTCCTATGTCAAAAGTTTTAGTTTTCGAGGGTAGTAGCTACGTATGTTGGAAAAATGAAGATATTAGACTATTTTATGATTACACATGGTAAAGAATGTGATTAAAGGCTCTTTTTCTATGACAAAAGTTTTAGTTTTCGAGGGTAATAGCTACGTATGTTGGAAAAATGAAGATATTAGACTATTTTATGATTGCAAATGGTAAAGAATGTGATTAAAGGCTCTTTTCCTATGTCAAAAGTTTTAGTTTTCGAGGGTAATAGCTACGTATGTTGAAAAAATGAAGATATTAGACTATTTTATAATTGCAAATGGTAACGAATGTGATTAAAGGCTCTTTTCCTATGTCAAAAGTTTTAGTTTTCGATTGTAATAGCTACGTATGTTGAAAAAATTAAGATATTAGACTATTTTATAATTGCAAATGGTAACGAATGTGATTAAAGGCTCTTTTCCTATGTCAAAAGTTTTAGTTTTCGAGGGTAATAGCTACGTATGTTGGAAAAATGAAGATATTAGACTATTTTATGATTGCACATGGTAAAGAATGTGATTAAAGGCTCTTTTCCTATGTCAAAAGTTTTAGTTTTCGAGGGTAATAGCTACGTATGTTGGAAAAATGAAGATATTAGACTATTTTATGATTGCACATTGTAAAGAAAGTGCTTAAAGGCTCTTTTCCTATTTCAAAAGTTTTAGTTTTCGAGGGTAATAGCTACGTATGTTGAAAAAATGAAGATATTAGACTATTTTATGATTGCAAATGGTAAAGAATGTGATTAAAGGCTCTTTTCCTATGTCAAAAGTTTTAGTTTTCGAGGGTAATAGCTACGTATGTTGAAAAAATGAAGATATTAGACTATTTTATAATTGCAAATGGTAACGAATGTGATTAAAGGCTCTTTTCCTATGTCAAAAGTTTTAGTTTTCGAGGGTAATAGCTACGTATGTTGAAAAAATGAAGATATTAGACTATTTTATAATTGCAAATGGTAACGAATGTGATTAAAGGCTCTTTTCCTATGTCAAAAGTTTTAGTTTTCGAGGGTAATAGCTACGTATGTTGAAAAAATGAAGATATTAGACTATTTTATAATTGCAAATGGTAATGAATGTGATTAAAGGCTCTTTTCCTATGTCAAAAGTTTTAGTTTTCGAGGGCAATAGCTACGTTTGTTGGAAAAATGAAGATATTAGACTATTTTATTATTGCACATGGTAAAGAATGTGATTAAAGGCTCTTTTCCTATGTCAAAAGTTTTAGTTTTTGAGGGTAATAGCTACGTAGGTTGAAAAAATGAAGATATTAGACTATTTTATAATTGCAAATGGTAACGAATTTGATTAAAGGCTCTTTTCCTATATCAAAAGTTTTTGTTTTCGAGGGTAATAGCTACGTATGTTGAAAAAATGAAGATATTAGATTATTTTATAATTGTGAATGGTAACGAACGTGATTAAAGGCTCTTTTCCTATTTCAAAAGTTTTCGTTTTCGAGGGTAATAGCTACGTATGTTGGAAAAATGAAGATATTAGACTATTTTATGATTGCACATGGTAAAGAATGTGATTAAAGGCTCTTTTCCTATTTCAAAAGTTTTCGTTTTCGGGGGTAATAGCTACGTATGTTGGAAAAATGAAGATATTAGACTATTTTATGATTGCACATGGTAAAGAAAGTGCTTAAAGGCTCTTTTCCTATTTCAAAAGTTTTCGTTTTCGAGGGTAATAGCTCCGTATGTTGGAAAAATGAAGAAATTAGACTATTTTATGATTGCAAATGGTAAAGAATGTGATTAAAGGCTCTTTTCCTATGTCAAAAGTTATAGTTTTCGAGGGTAATAGCTACGTATGTTGAAAAAATGAAGATATTAGACTATTTTATAATTGCAAATGGTAACGAATGTGATTAAAGACTCTTTTCCTATGTCAAAAGTTTTAGTTTTCGAGGGTAATAGCTACGTATGTTGAAAAAATGAAGATATTAGACTATTTTATAATTGCAAATGGTAATGAATGTGATTAAAGGCTCTATTCCTATTTCAAAAGTTTTAGTTTTCGAGGGTAATAGCTACGTATGTTGGAAAAATGAAGATATTAGACTATTTTATTATTGCACATGGTAAAGAATGTGATTAAAGGCTCTTTTCCTATGTCAAAAGTTTTAGTTTTCGAGGGTAATAGCTACGTATGTTGGAAAAATGAAGATATTAGACTATTTTATGATTGCACATGGTAAAGAAAGTGTTTAAAGGCTCTTTTCCTATTTCAAAAGTTTTAGTTTTCGAGGGTAATAGCTACGTATGTTGAAAAAATGAAGATATTAGACTATTTTATGATTGCAAATGGTAAAGAATGTGATTAAAGGCTCTTTTCCTATGTCAAAAGTTTTAGTTTTCGAGGGTAATAGCTACGTATGTTGAAAAAATGAAGATATTAGACTATTTTATAATTGCAAATGGTAACGAATGTGATAAAAGGCTCTTTTCCTATGTCAAAAGTTTTAGTTTTCGAGGGTAATAGCTACGTATGTTGAAAAAATGAGGATATTAGACTATTTTATAATTGCGAATGGTAACGAATGTGATTAAAGGCTCTTTTCCTATGTCAAAAGTTTTAGTTTTCGAGGGTAATAGCTACGTATGTTGAAAAAATGAAGATATTAGACTATTTTATGATTGCACATGGTAAAGAATGTGATTAAAGGCTCTTTTCCTATGTGAAAAGTGTTAGTTTTCGAGGGTAATAGCTACGTATGTTGAAAAAATGAAGATTATAGACTATTTTATGATTGCAAATGGTAAAGAATGTGATTAAAGGCTCTTTTCCTATTTCAAAAGTTTTCGTTTTCGAGGGTAATAGCTACGTATGTTGGATAAATGAAGATATTAGACTATTTTATGATTGCACATGGTACAGAATGTGATTAAAGGCTCTTTTCCTATGTCAAAAGTTTTAGTTTTCGAGGGTAATAGCTACGTATGTTGAAAAAATGAAGATATTAGACTATTTTATGATTGCAAATGGTAAAGAATGTGATTAAAGGCTCTTTTTCTATGACAAAAGTTTTAGTTTTCGAGGGTAATAGCTACGTATGTTAAAAAATGAAGATATTAGACTATTTTATAATTGCAAATGGTAACGAATGTGATTAAAGGCTCTTTTCCTATGTCAAAAGTTTTAGTTTTCGAGGGTAATAGCTACGTATGTTGAAAAAATGAAGATATTAGACTATTTTATGATTGCACATGGTAAAGAAAGTGCTTAAAGGCTCTTTTCCTATTTCAAAATTTTCGTTTTCGAGGGTAATAGCTACGTATGTTGGAAAAATGAAGATATTAGACTATTTTATGATTGCACATGGTAAAGAATGTGATTAAAGGCTCTTTTCCTATGTCAAAAGTTTTAGTTTTCGAGGGTAATAGCTACGTATGTTGGAAAAATGAAGATATTAGACTATTTTATGATTGCACATGGTAAAGAATGTGATTAAAGGCTCTTTTCCTATGACAAAAGTTTTAGTTTTCGAGGGTAATAGCTACGTATGTTGGAAAAATGAAGATATTAGACTATTTTATGATTGCAAATGGTAAAGAATGTGATTAAAGGCTCTTTTCCTATGTCAAAAGTTTTAGTTTTCGAGGGTAATAGCTACGTATGTTGAAAAATGAAGATATTAGACTATTTTATAATTGCAAATGGTAACGAATGTGATTAAAGGCTCTTTTCCTATGTCAAAAGTTTTAGTTTTCGAGGGTAATAGCTACGTATGTTGAAAAAATGAAGATATTAGACTATTTTATAATTGCAATGGTAACGAATGTGATTAAAGGCTCTTTTCCTATGTCAAAAGTTTTAGTTTTCGAGGGTAATAGCTACGTATGTTGAAAAATGAAGATATTAGACTATTTTATGATTGCACATGGTAAAGAATGTGATTAAAGGCTCTTTTCCTATGTCAAAAGTTTTAGTTTTCGAGGGTAATAGCTACGTATGTTGAAAAAATGAAGATATTAGACTATTTTATGATTGCAAATGGTAAAGAATGTGATTAAAGGCTCTTTTCCTATTTCAAAAGTTAGTTTTCGAGGGTAATAGCTACGTATGTTGGAAAAAATGAAGATATTAGACTATTTTATGATTGCACATGGTAACAGAATGTGATTAAAGGCTCTTTTCCTATGTCAAAAGTTTTAGTTTTCGAGGGTAATAGCTACGTATGTTGAAAAAATGAAGATATTAGACTATTTTATGATTGCAAATGGTAAAGAATGTGATTAAAGGCTCTTTTCCTATTTCAAAAGTTTTAGTTTTCGAGGGTAATAGCTACGTATGTTGGAAAAATGAAGATATTAGACTATTTTATGATTGCAATGGTAAAGAATGTGATTAAAGGCTCTTTTCCTATGTCAAAAGTTTTAGTTTTCGAGGGTAATAGCTACGTATGTTGAAAAATGAAGATATTAGACTATTTTATGATTGCACATGGTAAAGAAAGTGCTTAAAGGCTCTTTTCCTATTTCAAAAGTTTTCGTTTTCGAGGGTAATAGCTACGTATGTTGGAAAAATGAAGATATTAGACTATTTTATGATTGCACATGGTAAAGAATGTGATTAAAGGCTCTTTTCCTATGTCAAAAGTTTTAGTTTTCGAGGGTAATAGCTACGTATGTTGGAAAAATGAAGATATTAGACTATTTTATGATTGCACATGGTAACGAATGTGATTAAAGGCTCTTTTCCTATGTCAAAAGTTTTAGTTTTCGAGGGTAATAGCTACGTATGTTGAAAAAATGAAGATATTAGACTATTTTATGATTGCAAATGGTAAAGAATGTGATTAAAGGCTCT
Source organism: Artemia franciscana (assembly GCF_032884065.1). Taxonomy (NCBI): domain Eukaryota; kingdom Metazoa; phylum Arthropoda; class Branchiopoda; order Anostraca; family Artemiidae; genus Artemia; species Artemia franciscana. Next base: position 12,470 of record NW_027065732.1, on the reverse strand, counting down.
TTTCCTATGTCAAAAGTTTTAGTTTTCGAGGGTAATAGCTACGTATGTTGGAAAAATGAAGATATTAGACTATTTTATGATTGCACATGGTAAAGAATGTGATTAAAGGCTCTTTTCCTATGTCAAAAGTTTTAGTTTTCGAGGGTAATAGCTACGTATGTTGAAAAAATGAAGATATTAGACTATTTTATAATTGCAAATGGTAACGAATGTGATTAAAGGCTCTTTTCCTATGTCAAAAGTTTTAGTTTTCGAGGGTAATAGCTACGTATGTTGAAAAAATGAAGATATTAGACTATTTTATGATTGCACATGGTAAAGAAGTGATTAAAGGCTCTTTTCCTATTTCAAAAGTTTTAGTTTTCGAGGGTAATAGCTACGTATGTTGAAAAAATGAAGATATTAGACTATTTTATGATTGCAAATGGTAAAGAATGTGATTAAAGGCTCTTTTCCTATGTCAAAAGTTTTAGTTTTCGAGGGTAATAGCTACGTATGTTGAAAAAATGAAGATATTAGACTATTTTATAATTGCAAATGGTAACGAATGTGATTAAAGGCTCTTTTCCTATGTCAAAAGTTTTAGTTTTCGAGGGTAATAGCTACGTATGTTGAAAAAATGAAGATATTAGACTATTTTATGATTGCACATGGTAAAGAAAGTGCTTAAAGGCTCTTTTCCTATTTCAAAAGTTTTAGTTTTCGAGGGTAATAGCTACGTATGTTGGAAAAATGAAGATATTAGACTATTTTATGATTGCACATGGTAAAGAAAGTGATTAAAGGCTCTTTTCCTATGTCAAAAGTTTTAGTTTTCGAGGGTAATAGCTACGTATGTTGAAAAAATGAAGATATTAGACTATTTTATAATTGCAAATGGTAACGAATGTGATTAAAGGCTCTTTTCCTATATCAAAAGTTTTAGTTTTCGAGGGTAATAGCTACGTATGTTGGAAAAATGAAGATATTAGACTATTTTATGATTGCACATGGTAAAGAATGTGATTAAAGGCTCTTTTCCTGTTGTCAAAAGTTTTAGTTTTCGAGGGTAATAGCTACGTATGTTGGAAAAATGAAGATATTAGACTATTTTATGATTGCACATGGTAAAGAAAGTGCTTAAAGGCTCTTTTCCTATTTCAAAAGTTTTCGTTTTCGAGGGTAATAGCTACGTATGTTGGAATAATGAAGATATTAGACTATTTTATGATTGCACATGGTAAAGAATGTGATTAAAGGCTCTTTTCCTATGTCAAAAGTTTTAGTTTTCGAGGGTAATAGCTACGTATGTTGGAAAAATGAAGATATTAGACTATTTTATGATTGCAAATGGTAAAGAATGTGATTAAAGGCTCTTTTCCTATGTCAAAAGTTTTAGTTTTCGAGGGTAATAGCTACGTATGTTGAAAAAATGAAGATATTAGACTATTTTATAATTGCAAATGGTAACGAATGTGATTAAAGGCTCTTTTCCTATGTGAAAAGTTTTAGTTTTCGAGGGTAATAGCTACGTATGTTGAAAAAATGAAGATATTAGACTATTTTATGATTGCACATGGTAACGAATGTGATTAAAGGCTCTTTTCCTATGTCAAAAGTTTTAGTTTTCGAGGGTAATAGCTACGTATGTTGGAAAAATGAAGATATTAGACTATTTTATGATTGCACATGGTAAAGAATGTGATTAAAGGCTCTTTTCCTATTTCAAAAGTTTTAGTTTTCGAGGGTAATAGCTACGTATGTTGGAAAAATGAAGATATTAGACTATTTTATGATTGCATATGGTAAAGAATGTGCTTAAAGGCTCTTTTCCTATGTCAAAAGTTTTAGTTTTCGAGGGTAATAGCTACGTATGTTGAAAAAATGAAGATATTAGACTATTTTATGATTGCAAATGGTAAAGAATGTGACTAAAGGCTCTTTTCCTATGTCAAAAGTTTTAGTTTTCGAGGGTAATAGCTACGTATGTTGAAAAATGAAGATATTAGACTATTTTATAATTGCAAATGGTAACGAATGTGATTAAAGGCTCTTTTCCTATGTCAAAAGTTTCAGTTTTCGAGGGTAATAGCTACGTATGTTGAAAAAATGAAGATATTAGACTATTTTATAATTGCAAATGGTAACGAATGTGATTAAAGGCTCTTTTCCTATGTCAAAAGTTTTAGTTTTCGAGGGTAATAGCTACGTATGTTGAAAAAATGAAGATATTAGACTATTTTATGATTGCACATGGTAAAGAAAGTGCTTAAAGGCTCTTTTCCTATTTCAAAAGTTTTAGTTTTCGAGGGTAATAGCTACGTATGTTGGAAAAATGAAGATATTAGACTATTTTATGATTGCACATGGTAAAGAAAGTGCTTAAAGGCTCTTTTCCTTTTTCAAAAGTTTTAGTTTTCGAGGGTAAGAGCTACGTAGGTTAAAAAAATGAAGATATTAGACTATTTTATATTGCAAATGGTAACGAATTTGATTAAAGGCTCTTTTCCTATATCAAAAGTTTTAGTTTTCGAGGGTAATAGCTACGTATGTTGAAAAAATGAAGATATTAGACTATTTTATGATTGCAAATGGTAAAGAATGTGATTAAAGGCTCTTTTCCTATTTCAAAAGTTTTAGTTTTCGAGGGTAATAGCTACGTATGTTGAAAAATGAAGATATTAGACTATTTTATGATTGCACATGGTAAAGAATGTGATTAAAGGCTCTTTTCCTATTTCAAAAGTTTTCGTTTTCGAGGGTAATAGCTACGTATGTTGGAAAAATGAAGATATTAGACTATTTTATGATTGCACATGGTAAAGAATGTGATTAAAGGCTCTTTTCCTATGTCAAAAGTTTTAGTTTTCGAGGGTAATAGCTACGTATGTTGAAAAAATGAAGATATTAGACTATTTTATGATTGCACATGGTAAAGAAAGTGCTTAAAGGCTCTTTTCCTATTTCAAAAGTTTTAGTTTTCGAGGGTAATAGCTACGTATGTTGGAAAAATGAAGATATTAGACTATTTTATGATTGCAAATGGTAAAGAATGTGATTAAAGGCTCTTTTCCTATGTCAAAAGTTTTAGTTTTCGAGGGTAATAGCTACGTATGTTGAAAAAATGAAGATATTAGACTATTTTATAATTGCAAATGGTAACGAATGTGATTAAAGGCTCTTTTCCTATGTCAAAAGTTTTAGTTTTCGAGGGTAATAGCTACGTATGTTGAAAAAATGAAGATATTAGACTATTTTATAATTGCAAATGGTAACGAATGTGATTAAAGGCTCTTTTCCTATGTCAAAAGTTTTAGTTTTCGAGGGTAATAGCTACGTATGTTGAAAAATGAAGATATTAGACTATTTTATGATTGCACATGGTAAAGAAAGTGCTTAAAGGCTCTTTTCCTATTTCAAAAGTTTTCGTTTTCGAGGGTAATAGCTACGTATGTTGGAAAAATGAAGATATTAGACTATTTTATGATTGCACATGGTAAAGAATGTGATTAAAGGCTCTTTTCCTATGTCAAAAGTTTTAGTTTTCGAGGGTAATAGCTACGTATGTTGGAAAAAATGAAGATATTAGACTATTTTATGATTGCAAATGGTAAAGAATGTGATTAAAGGCTCTTTTCCTATGTCAAAAGTTTTAGTTTTCGAGGGTAATAGCTACGTATGTTGAAAAAATGAAGATATTAGACTATTTTATAATTGCAAATGGTAACGAATGTGATTAAAGGCTCTTTTCCTATGTCAAAAGTTTTAGTTTTCGAGGGTAATAGCTACGTATGTTGAAAAAATGAAGATATTAGACTATTTTATAATTGCAAATGGTAACGAATGTGATTAAAGGCTCTTTTCCTATTGTCAAAAGTTTTAGTTTTCGAGGGTAATAGCTACGTATGTTGGAAAAATGAAGATATTAGACTATTTTATGATTGCACATGGTAAAGAATGTGATTAAAGGCTCTTTTCCTATGTCAAAAGTTTTAGTTTTCGAGGGTAATAGCTACGTATGTTGGAAAAATGAAGATATTAGACTATTTTATGATTGCAATGGTAAAGAAAGTGCTTAAAGGCTCTTTTCCTATTTCGAAAGTTTTAGTTTTCGAGGGTAATAGCTACGTATGTTGAAAAAATGAAGATATTAGACTATTTTATGATTGCAAATGGTAAAGAATGTGACTAAAGGCTCTTTTCCTATGTCAAAAGTTTTAGTTTTCGAGGGTAATAGCTACGTATGTTGAAAAAATGAAGATATTAGACTATTTTATAATTGCAAATGGTAACGAATGTGATTAAAGGCTCTTTTCCTATGTCAAAAGTTTAGTTTTCGAGGGTAATAGCTACGTATGTTGAAAAAATGAAGATATTAGACTATTTTATAATTGCAAATGGTAACGAATGTGATTAAAGGCTCTTTTCCTATGTCAAAAGTTTTAGTTTTCGAGGGTAATAGCTACGTATGTTGAAAAATGAAGATATTAGACTATTTTATGATTGCACATGGTAAAGAAAGTGCTTAAAGGCTCTTTTCCTATTTCAAAAGTTTTAGTTTTCGAGGGTAATAGCTACGTATGTTGGAAAAATGAAGATATTAGACTATTTTATGATTGCACATGGTAAAGAAAGTGCTTAAAGGCTCTTTTCCTATTTCAAAAGTTTTAGTTTTCGAGGGTAATAGCTACGTATGTTGGAAAAATGAAGATATTAGACTATTTTATGATTGCACATGGTAAAGAAGTGATTAAAGGCTCTTTTCCTATTCAAAAGTTTTAGTTTTCGAGGGTAATAGCTACGTATGTTGAAAAAATGAAGATATTAGACTATTTTATGATTGCAAATGGTAAAGAAGTGATTAAAGGCTCTTTTCCTATTTCAAAAGTTTTCGTTTTCGAGGGTAATAGCTACGTATGTTGGAAAAATGAAGATATTAGACTATTTTATGATTGCACATGGTAAAGAATGTGATTAAAGGCTCTTTTCCTATTTCAAAAGTTTTCGTTTTCGAGGGTAATAGCTACGTATGTTGGAAAAATGAAGATATTAGACTATTTTATGATTGCACATGGTAAAGAATGTGATTAAAGGCTCTTTTCCTATTTCAAAAGTTTTCGTTTTCGAGGGTAATAGCTACGTATGTTGGAAAAATGAAGATATTAGACTATTTTATGATTGCACATGGTAAAGAAAGTGCTTAAAGGCTCTTTTCCTATTTCAAAAGTTTTCGTTTTCGAGGGTAATAGCTACGTATGTTGGAAAAATGAAGAAATTAGACTATTTTATGATTGCAAATGGTAAAGAATGTGATTAAAGGCTCTTTTCCTATGTCAAAAGTTTTAGTTTTCGAGGGTAATAGCTACGTATGTTGAAAAAATGAAGATATTAGACTATTTTATAATTGCAAATGGTAACGAATGTGATTAAAGGCTCTTTTCCTATGTCAAAAGTTTTAGTTTTCGAGGGTAATAGCTACGTATGTTGAAAAAATGAAGATATTAGACTATTTTATAATTGCAAATGGTAATGAATGTGATTAAAGGCTCTTTTCCTATGTCAAAAGTTTTAGTTTTCGAGGGTAATAGCTACGTATGTTTGAAAAATGAAGATATTAGACTATTTTATTATTGCACATGGTAAAGAATGTGATTAAAGGCTCTTTTCCTATGTCAAAAGTTTTAGTTTTCGAGGGTAATAGCTACGTATGTTGGAAAAATGAAGATATTAGACTATTTTATGATTGCACATGGTAAAGAAAGTGCTTAAAGGCTCTTTTCCTATTTCAAAAGTTTTAGTTTTCGAGGGTAATAGCTACGTATGTTGAAAAAATGAAGATATTAGACTATTTTATGATTGCAAATGGTAAAGAATGTGATTAAAGGCTCTTTTCCTATGTCAAAAGTTTTAGTTTTCGAGGGTAATAGCTACGTATGTTGAAAAAATGAAGATATTAGACTATTTTATAATTGCAAATGGTAACGAATGTGATTAAAGGCTCTTTTCCTATGTCAAAAGTTTTAGTTTTCGAGGGTAATAGCTACGTATGTTGAAAAAATGAAGATATTAGACTATTTTATAATTGCAAATGGTAACGAATGTGATTAAAGGCTCTTTTCCTATGTCAAAAGTTTTAGTTTTCGAGGGTAATAGCTACGTATGTTGGAAAAATGAAGATATTATACTATTTTATGATTGCACATGGTAAAGAATGTGATTAAAGGCTCTTTTCCTATGTCAAAAGTTTTAGTTTTCGAGGGTAATAGCTACGTATGTTGGAAAAATGAAGATATTAGACTATTTTATGATTGCACATGGTAAAGAAAGTGCTTAAAGGCTCTTTTCCTATTTCAAAAGTTTTAGTTTTCGAGGGTAATAGCTACGTATGTTGAAAAAATGAAGATATTAGACTATTTTATGATTGCAAATGGTAAAGAATGTGACTAAAGGCTCTTTTCCTATGTCAAAAGTTTTAGTTTTCGAGGGTAATAGCTACGTATGTTGAAAAAATGAAGATATTAGACTATTTTATAATTGCAAATGGTAACGAATGTGATTAAAGGCTCTTTTCCTATGTCAAAAGTTTTAGTTTTCGAGGGTAATAGCTACGTATGTTGAAAAAATGAAGATATTAGACTATTTTATAATTGCAAATGGTAACGAATGTGATTAAAGGCTCTTTTCCTATGTCAAAAGTTTTAGTTTTCGAGGGTAATAGCTACGTATGTTGAAAAATGAAGATATTAGACTATTTTATGATTGCACATGGTAAAGAAAGTGCTTAAAGGCTCTTTTCCTATTTCAAAAGTTTTAGTTTTCGAGGGTAATAGCTACGTATGTTGGAAAAATGAAGATATTAGACTATTTTATGATTGCACATGGTAAAGAAAGTGCTTAAAGGCTCTTTTCCTATTTCAAAAGTTTTAGTTTTCGAGGGTAATAGCTACGTATGTTGAAAAAATGAAGATATTAGACTATTTTATGATTGCAAATGGTAACGAATGTGATTAAAGGCTCTTTTCCTATTTCAAAAGTTTTAGTTTTCGAGGGTAATAGCTACGTATGTTGAAAAAATGAAGATATTAGACTATTTTATGATTGCACATGGTAAAGAATGTGATTAAAGGCTCTTTTCCTATGTCAAAAGTTTTAGTTTTCGAGGGTAATAGCTACGTATGTTGAAAAAATGAAGATATTAGACTATTTTATGATTGCACATGGTAAAGAAAGTGCTTAAAGGCTCTTTTCCTATTTCAAAAGTTTTCGTTTTCGAGGGTAATAGCTACGTATGTTGGAAAAATGAAGATATTAGACTATTTTATGATTGCACATGGTAAAGAATGTGATTAAAGGCTCTTTTCCTATTTCAAAAGTTTTCGTTTTCGAGGGTAATAGCTACGTATGTTGGAAAAATGAAGATATTAGACTATTTTATGATTGCACATGGTAAAGAAAGTGCTTAAAGGCTCTTTTCCTATTTCAAAAGTTTTCGTTTTCGAGGGTAATAGCTACGTATGTTGGAAAAATGAAGATATTAGACTATTTTATGATTGCACATGGTAAAGAATGTGATTAAAGGCTCTTTTCCTATGTCAAAAGTTTTAGTTTTCGAGGGTAATAGCTACGTATGTTGAAAAAATGAAGATATTAGACTATTTTATAATTGCAAATGGTAACGAATGTGATTAAAGGCTCTTTTCCTATGTCAAAAGTTTTAGTTTTCGAGGGTAATAGCTACGTATGTTGAAAAAATGAAGATATTAGACTATTTTATAATTGCAAATGGTAAGAATGTGATTAAAGGCTCTTTTCCTATGTCAAAAGTTTTAGTTTTCGAGGGTAATAGCTACGTATGTTGAAAAATGAAGATATTAGACTATTTTATGATTGCACATGGTAAAGAATGTGATTAAAGGCTCTTTTCCTATTCAAAAGTTTTCGTTTTCGAGGGTAATAGCTACGTATGTTGGAAAAATGAAGATATTAGACTATTTTATGATTGCACATGGTAAAGAAAGTGCTTAAAGGCTCTTTTCCTATTTCAAAAGTTTTAGTTTTCGAGGGTAATAGCTACGTATGTTGAAAAAATGAAGATATTAGACTATTTTATGATTGCAAATGGTAAAGAATGTGATTAAAGGCTCTTTTCCTATGTCAAAAGTTTTAGTTTTCGAGGGTAATAGCTACGTATGTTGAAAAAATGAAGATATTAGACTATTTTATAATTGCAAATGGTAACGAATGTGATTAAAGGCTCTTTTCCTATGTCAAAAGTTTTAGTTTTCGAGGGTAATAGCTACGTATGTTGAAAAAATGAAGATATTAGACTATTTTATAATTGCAAATGGTAACGAATGTGATTAAAGGCTCTTTTCCTATGTCAAAAGTTTTAGTTTTCGAGGGTAATAGCTACGTATGTTGGAAAAATGAAGATATTAGACTATTTTATGATTGCACATGGTAAAGAATGTGATTAAAGGCTCTTTTCCTATGTCAAAAGTTTTAGTTTTCGAGGGTAATAGCTACGTATGTTGGAAAAATGAAGATATTAGACTATTTTATGATTGCACATGGTAAAGAATGTGCTTAAAGGCTCTTTTCCTATGTCAAAAGTTTTAGTTTTCGAGGGTAATAGCTACGTATGTTGAAAAAATGAAGATATTAGACTATTTTATGATTGCAAATGGTAAAGAATGTGATTAAAGGCTCTTTTCCTATGTCAAAAGTTTTAGTTTTCGAGGGTAATAGCTACGTATGTTGAAAAAATGAAGATATTAGACTATTTTATAATTGCAAATGGTAACGAATGTGATTAAAGGCTCTTTTCCTATGTCAAAAGTTTTAGTTTTCGAGGGTAATAGCTACGTATGTTGAAAAAATGAAGATATTAGACTATTTTATAATTGCAAATGGTAACGAATGTGATTAAAGGCTCTTTTCCTATGTCAAAAGTTTTAGTTTTCGAGGGTAATAGCTACGTATGTTGAAAAATGAAGATATTAGACTATTTTATGATTGCACATGGTAAAGAATGTGATTAAAGGCTCTTTTCCTATTTCAAAAGTTTTAGTTTTCGAGGGTAATAGCTACGTATGTTGGAAAAATGAAGATATTAGACTATTTTATGATTGCACATGGTAAAGAAAGTGCTTAAAGGCTCTTTTCCTATTTCGAAAGTTTTAGTTTTCGAGGGTAATAGCTACGTATGTTGAAAAAATGAAGATATTTATGATTGATATGATTGATATATATTTATATTGATGAACTATTTTATGATTGCAAATGGTAAAGAATGTGACTAAAGGCTCTTTTCCTATGTCAAAAGTTTTAGTTTTCGAGGGTAATAGCTACGTATGTTGAAAAAATGAAGATATTAGACTATTTTATAATTGCAAATGGTAACGAATGTGATTAAAGGCTCTTTTCCTATGTCAAAAGTTTTAGTTTTCGAGGGTAATAGCTACGTATGTTGAAAAATGAAGATATTAGACTATTTTATGATTGCACATGGTAAAGAATGTGATTAAAGGCTCTTTTCCTATTTCAAAAGTTTTAGTTTTCGAGGGTAATAGCTACGTATGTTGGAAAAATGAAGATATTAGACTATTTTATGATTGCACATGGTAAAGAAAGTGCTTAAAGGCTCTTTTCCTATTTCAAAAGTTTTAGTTTTCGAGGGTAATAGCTACGTATGTTGGAAAAATGAAGATATTAGACTATTTTATGATTGCACATGGTAAAGAATTGACTAAAGGCTCTTTTCCTATTTCAAAAGTTTTCGTTTTCGAGGGTAATAGCTACGTATGTTGGAAAAATGAAGTATTAGACTATTTTATGATTGCACATGGTAAAGAATGTGATTAAAGGCTCTTTTCCTATGTCAAAAGTTTTAGTTTTCGAGGGTAATAGCTACGTATGTTGAAAAAATGAAGATATTAGACTATTTTATGATTGCACATGGTAAAGAAAGTGCTTAAAGGCTCTTTTCCTATTTCAAAAGTTTTAGTTTTCGAGGGTAATAGCTACGTATGTTGAAAAAATGAAGATATTAGACTATTTTATGATTGCACATGGTAAAGAATGTGATTAAAGGCTCTTTTCCTATTTCAAAAGTTTTAGTTTTCGAGGGTAATAGCTACGTATGTTGGAAAAATGAAGATATTAGACTATTTTATGATTGCACATGGTAAAGAATGTGATTAAAGGCTCTTTTCCTATTTCAAAAGTTTTCGTTTTCGAGGGTAATAGCTACGTATGTTGGAAAAATGAAGATATTAGACTATTTTATGATTGCACATGGTAAAGAAAGTGCTTAAAGGCTCTTTTCCTATTTCAAAAGTTTTCGTTTTCGAGGGTAATAGCTACGTATGTTGGAAAAATGAAGAAATTAGACTATTTTATGATTGCAAATGGTAAAGAATGTGATTAAAGGCTCTTTTCCTATGTCAAAAGTTTTAGTTTTCGAGGGTAATAGCTACGTATGTTGAAAAAATGAAGATATTAGACTATTTTATAATTGCAAATGGTAACGAATGTGATTAAAGGCTCTTTTCCTATGTCAAAAGTTTTAGTTTTCGAGGGTAATAGCTACGTATGTTGAAAAAATGAAGATATTAGACTATTTTATAATTGCAAATGGTAATGAATGTGATTAAAGGCTCTTTTCCTATGTCAAAAGTTTTAGTTTTCGAGGGTAATAGCTACGTATGTTTGAAAAATGAAGATATTAGACTATTTTATTATTGCACATGGTAAAGAATGTGATTAAAGGCTCTTTTCCTATGTCAAAAGTTTTAGTTTTCGAGGGTAATAGCTACGTATGTTGGAAAAATGAAGATATTAGACTATTTTATGATTGCACATGGTAAAGAAAGTGCTTAAAGGCTCTTTTCCTATTTCAAAAGTTTTAGTTTTCGAGGGTAATAGCTACGTATGTTGAAAAAATGAAGATATTAGACTATTTTATGATTGCAAATGGTAAAGAATGTGATTAAAGGCTCTTTTCCTATGTCAAAAGTTTTAGTTTTCGAGGGTAATAGCTACGTATGTTGAAAAAATGAAGATATTAGACTATTTTATAATTGCAAATGGTAACGAATGTGATTAAAGGCTCTTTTCCTATGTCAAAAGTTTTAGTTTTCGAGGGTAATAGCTACGTATGTTGAAAAAATGAAGATATTAGACTATTTTATAATTGCAAATGGTAACGAATGTGATTAAAGGCTCTTTTCCTATGTCAAAAGTTTTAGTTTTCGAGGGTAATAGCTACGTATGTTGGAAAAATGAAGATATTATACTATTTTATGATTGCACATGGTAAAGAATGTGATTAAAGGCTCTTTTCCTATGTCAAAAGTTTTAGTTTTCGAGGGTAATAGCTACGTATGTTGGAAAAATGAAGATATTAGACTATTTTATGATTGCACATGGTAAAGAAAGTGCTTAAAGGCTCTTTTCCTATTTCGAAAGTTTTAGTTTTCGAGGGTAATAGCTACGTATGTTGAAAAAATGAAGATATTTATGATTGATATGATTGATATATATTTATATTGATGAACTATTTTATGATTGCAAATGGTAAAGAATGTGACTAAAGGCTCTTTTCCTATGTCAAAAGTTTTAGTTTTCGAGGGTAATAGCTACGTATGTTGAAAAAATGAAGATATTAGACTATTTTATAATTGCAAATGGTAACGAATGTGATTAAAGGCTCTTTTCCTATGTCAAAAGTTTTAGTTTTCGAGGGTAATAGCTACGTATGTTGAAAAAATGAAGATATTAGACTATTTTATAATTGCAAATGGTAACGAATGTGATTAAAGGCTCTTTTCCTATGTCAAAAGTTTTAGTTTTCGAGGGTAATAGCTACGTATGTTGAAAAATGAAGATATTAGACTATTTTATGATTGCACATGGTAAAGAAAGTGCTTAAAGGCTCTTTTCCTATTTCAAAAGTTTTAGTTTTCGAGGGTAATAGCTACGTATGTTGGAAAAATGAAGATATTAGACTATTTTATGATTGCACATGGTAAAGAAAGTGCTTAAAGGCTCTTTTCCTATTTCAAAAGTTTTAGTTTTCGAGGGTAATAGCTACGTATGTTGGAAAAATGAAGATATTAGACTATTTTATGATTGCACATGGTAAAGAATGTGATTAAAGGCTCTTTTCCTATTCAAAAGTTTTAGTTTTCGAGGGTAATAGCTACGTATGTTGGAAAAATGAAGATATTAGACTATTTTATGATTGCACATGGTAAAGAAAGTGCTTAAAGGCTCTTTTCCTATTTCAAAAGTTTTAGTTTTCGAGGGTAATAGCTACGTATGTTGAAAAAATGAAGATATTAGACTATTTTATGATTGCACATGGTAAAGAAAGTGCTTAAAGGCTCTTTTCCTATTTCAAAAGTTTTCGTTTTCGAGGGTAATAGCTACGTATGTTGGAAAAATGAAGATATTAGACTATTTTATGATTGCACATGGTAAAGAATGTG
>NW_027065731.1:0-20972 GCF_032884065.1 Artemia franciscana | reverse complement strand
ATAGCTACGTATGTTGAAAAAATGAAGATATTAGACTATTTTATGATTGCAAATGGTAAAGAATGTGATTAAAGGCTCTTTTCCTATTTCAAAAGTTTTAGTTTTCGAGGGTAATAGCTACGTATGTTGAAAAAATGAAGATATTAGACAATTTTATGATTGCAAATGGTAAAGAATGTGATTAAAGGCTCTTTTCCTATTTCAAAAGTTTTAGTTTTCGAGGGTAATAGCTACGTATGTTGAAAAAATGAAGATATTAGACTATTTTATGATTGCAAATGGTAAAGAATGTGATTAAAGGCTCTTTTCCTATTTCAAAAGTTTTAGTTTTCGAGGGTAATAGCTACGTATGTTGGAAAAAATGAAGATATTAGACTATTTTATGATTGCAAATGGTAAAGAATGTGATTAAAGGCTCTTTTCCTATTTCAAAAGTTTTAGTTTTCGAGGGTAATAGCTACGTATGTTGAAAAAATGAAGATATTAGACTATTTTATGATTGCAAATGGTAAAGAATGTGATTAAAGGCTCTTTTCCTATTTCAAAAGTTTTAGTTTTCGAGGGTAATAGCTACGTATGTTAAAAAAATGAAGATATTAGACAATTTTATGATTGCAAATGGTAAAGAATGTGATTAAAGGCTCTTTTCCTATTTCAAAAGTTTTAGTTTTCGAGGGTAATAGCTACGTATGTTGAAAAAATGAAGATATTAGACTATTTTATGATTGCAAATGGTAAAGAATGTGATTAAAGGCTCTTTTCCTATTTCAAAAGTTTTAGTTTTCGAGGGTAATAGCTACGTATGTTGAAAAAATGAAGATATTAGACAATTTTATGATTGCAAATGGTAAAGAATGTGATTAAAGGCTCTTTTCCTATTTCAAAAGTTTTAGTTTTCGAGGGTAATAGCTACGTATGTTGAAAAAATGAAGATATTAGACTATTTTATGATTGCAAATGGTAAAGAATGTGATTAAAGGCTCTTTTCCTATTTCAAAAGTTTTAGTTTTCGAGGGTAATAGCTACGTATGTTAAAAAATGAAGATATTAGACTATTTTATGATTGCAAATGGTAAAGAATGTGATTAAAGGCTCTTTTCCTATTTCAAAAGTTTTAGTTTTCGAGGGTAATAGCTACGTATGTTGAAAAAATGAAGATATTAGACTATTTTATGATTGCAAATGGTAAAGAATGTGATTAAAGGCTCTTTTCCTATTTCAAAAGTTTTAGTTTTCGAGGGTAATAGCTACGTATGTTAAAAAAATGAAGATATTAGACAATTTTATGATTGCAAATGGTAAAGAATGTGATTAAAGGCTCTTTTCCTATTTCAAAAGTTTTAGTTTTCGAGGGTAATAGCTACGTATGTTGAAAAAATGAAGATATTAGACTATTTTATGATTGCAAATGGTAAAGAATGTGATTAAAGGCTCTTTTCCTATTTCAAAAGTTTTGGTTTTCGAGGGTAATAGCTACGTATATTGAAAAAATGAAGATATTAGACTATTTTATGATTGCAAATGGTAAAGAATGTGATTAAAGGCTCTTTTCCTATTTCAAAAGTTTTAGTTTTCGAGGGTAATAGCTACGTATGTTGAAAAAATGAAGATATTAGACTATTTTATGATTGCAAATGGTAAAGAATGTGATTAAAGGCTCTTTTCCTATTTCAAAAGTTTTAGTTTTCGAGGGTAATAGCTACGTATGTTGAAAAAATGAAGATATTAGACTATTTTATGATTGCAAATGGTAAAGAATGTGTTTAAAGGCTCTTTTCCTATGTCAAAAATTTTAGTTTTCGACGGTAATAGCTACGTATGTTAAAAAAATGAAGATATTAGACAATTTTATGATTGCACATGGTAAAGATTGTGATTAAAGGCTCTTTTACTATTTCAAAAGTTTTAGTTTTCGAGGGGAATAGCTACGTGTGCTGAAAAAATGAAGATATTAGACAATTTTATGGATTGCACATGGTAAAGAATGTGATTAAAGGCTCTTTTCCTATTTCAAAAGTTTTAGTTTTCCGGGGTAATAGCTACGTATGTTGAAAAAATGAAGATATTAGACTATTTTATGATTGCAAATGGTAAAGAATGTGATTAAAGGCTCTTTTCCTATTTCAAAAGTTTTAGTTTTCGAGGGTAATAGCTACGTATGTTGAAAAAATGAAGATATTAGACTATTTTATGATTGCAAATGGTAAAGAATGTGATTAAAGGCTCTTTTCCTATTTCAAAAGTTTTAGTTTTCGAGGGTAATAGCTACGTATGTTGAAAATGAAGATATTAGACTATTTTATGATTGCAAATGGTAAAGAATGTGATTAAAGGCTCTTTTCCTATTTCAAAAGTTTTAGTTTTCGAGGGTAATAGCTATGTATGTTGAAAAAATGAAGATATTAGACTATTTTATGATTGCAAACGGTAAAGAATGTGATTAAAGGCTCTTTTCCTATTTCAAAAGTTTTAGTTTTCGAGGGTAATAGCTACGTATGTTGAAAAAATGAAGATATTAGACAATTTTATGATTGCAAATGGTAAAGAATGTGATTAAAGGCTCTTTTCCTATTTCAAATTTTTAGTTTTCGAGGGTAATAGCTACGTATGTTGAAAAAATGAAGATATTAGACTATTTTATGATTGCAAATGGTAAAGAATGTGATTCAAGGCTCTTTTCCTATTTCAAAAGTTTTAGTTTTCGAGGGTAATAGCTACGTATGTTGAAAAAATGAAGATATTAGACTATTTTATGATTGCAAATGGTAAAGAATGTGATTAAAGGCTCTTTTCCTATTTCAAAAGTTTTAGTTTTCGAGGGTAATAGCTTTGTCTGTGGAAAAAATGAATATATTAGACTATTTTATGATTGCAAATGGTAAAGAATGTGATTAAAGGCTCTTTTCCTATTTCAAAAGTTTTAGTTTTCGAGGGTAATAGCTACGTATGTTGAAAAAATTAAGATATTAGACTATTTTATGATTGCAAATGATAAAGAATGTGATTAAAGGCTCTTTTCCTATTTCAAAAGTTTTAGTTTTCGAGGGTAATAGCTACGTATGTTAAAAAATGAAGATATTAGACAATTTTATGATTGCAAATGGTAAAGAATGTGATTAAAGGCTCTTTTCCTATTTCAAAAGTTTTAGTTTTCGAGGGTAATAGCAACGTATGTTGAAAAAATGAAGATATTAGACTATTTTATGATTGCAAATGGTAAAGAATGTGATTAAAGGCTCTTTTCCTATGTCAAAAGTTTTAGTTTTCGACGGTAATAGCTACGTATGTTAAAAAAATGAAGATATTAGACTATTTTATGCTTGCAAATAACAATATTTATTTCTAACCCACTTACATCAAAAAGATAAATAGTGGAGTAAAAACTTGAAGAAAAACGGAAAACAAATAATAAATAAAAAAACAAATAACAAAAAAACGAGAGTCAACAATAGACATTAATCATACAAACGGATCAGACCGTGGTGAGGCGACAAACGCCGATACGCCGTTTCTGAGAGCTTTTTGTGTAGATCAGTCAGCTTCTCAGTAATGTTCGGAAGATGGAACTTATTGATTATCTTTCGATTCTTATACCACAGAGGAAGATAGAGAAGAAATTTACAGAAACGGAAATAAGAGGATCGAATATCGCTAATGTCTTTTTTCTTAAATATAGGGTAAAGCCCAGAAAGGTAAAGAAAAGAATAATCGGAAAAAGTAGAATAAAGCTTACCAAGGGCAATTCGATTGTATTTCCCTCGATTGGCTACAATTTTAGAGTAACCAATCTGGAACCAAATGGTAAAGAATGTGTTTAAAGGCTCTTTTCCTATGTCAAAAGTTTTAGTTTTCGACGGTAATAGCTACGTATGTTAAAAAAATGAAGATATTAGACAATTTTATGATTGCACATGGTAAAGAATGTGATTAAAGGCTCTTTTCCTATTTCAAAAGTTTTAGTTTTCGAGGGTAATAGCTACGTATGTTGAAAAAATGAAGATATTAGACTATTTTATGATTGCAAATGGTAAAAAATGTGATTAAAGGCTCTTTTCCTATGTCAAAAGTTTTAGTTTTCGACGGTAATAGCTACGTATGTTGAAAAAATGAAGATATTAGACAATTTTATGATTGCACATGGTAAAGAATGTGATTAAAGGCTCTTTTACTATTTCAAAAGTTTTAGTTTTCGAGGGTAATAGCTACGTATGTTGAAAAAATGAAGATATTAGACAATTTTATGATTGCACATGGTAAAGAATGTGATTAAAGGCTCTTTTCCTATTTCAAAAGTTTTAGTTTTCGAGGGTAATAGCTACGTATGTTGAAAAAATGAAGATATTAGACTATTTTATGATTGCAAATGGTAAAGAATGTGATTAAAGGCTCTTTTCCTATTTCGAAAGGTTTTAGTTTTCGAGGGTAATAGCTACGTATGTTGAAAAAATGAAGATATTAGACTATTTTATGATTGCAAATGGTAAAGTATGTGATTAAAGGCTCTTTTCCTATTTCAAAAGTTTTAGTTTTCGAGGGTAATAGCTACGTATGTTGAAAAAATGAAGATATTAGACTATTTTATGATTGCAAATGGTAAAGAATGTGTTTAAAGGCTCTTTTCCTATGTCAAAAGTTTTAGTTTTCGACGGTAATAGCTACGTATGTTAAAAAAATGAAATATTAGACAATTTTATGATTGCACATGGTAAAGATTGTGATTAAAGGCTCTTTTACTATTTCAAAAGTTTTAGTTTTCGAGGGGAATAGCTACGTATGCTGAAAAAATGAAGATATTAGACAATTTTATGGATTGCACATGGTAAAGAATGTGATTAAAGGCTCTTTTCCTATTTCAAAAGTTTTAGTTTTCCGGGGTAATAGCTACGTATGTTGAAAAAATGAAGATATTAGACTATTTTATGATTGCAAATGGTAAAGAATGTGATTAAAGGCTCTTTTCCTATTTCAAAAGTTTTAGTTTTCGAGGGTAATAGCTACGTATGTTGAAAAAATGAAGATATTAGACTATTTTATGATTGCAAATGGTAAAGAATGTGATTAAAGGCTCCTTTCCTATTTCAAAAGTTTTAGTTTTCGAGGGTAATAGCTACGTATGTTGAAAAATGAAGATATTAGACTATTTTATGATTGCAAATGGTAAAGAATGTGATTAAAGGCTCTTTTCCTATTTCAAAAGTTTTAGTTTTCGAGGGTAATAGCTATGTACGTTGTAAAAATGAAGATATTAGACTATTTTATGATTGCAAACGGTAAAGAATGTGATTAAAGGCTCTTTTCCTATTTCAAAAGTTTTAGTTTTCGAGGGTAATAGCTGCGTATGTTGAAAAAATGAAGATATTAGACAATTTTATGATTGCAAATGGTAAAGAATGTGATTAAAGGCTCTTTTCCTATTTCAAATTTTTAGTTTTCGAGGGTAATAGCTACGTATGTTGAAAAAATGAAGATATTAGACTATTTTATGATTGCAAATGGTAAAGAATGTGATTAAAGGCTCTTTTCCTATTTCAAAAGTTTTAGTTTTCGAGGGTAATAGCTACGTATGTTGAAAAAATGAAGATATTAGACTATTTTATGATTGCAAATGGTAAAGAATGTGATTAAAGGCTCTTTTCCTATTTCAAAAGTTTTAGTTTTCGAGGGTAATAGCTACGTATGTTGAAAAAATGAAGATATTAGACTATTTTATGATTGCAAATGGTAAAGAATGTGATTAAAGGCTCTTTTCCTATTTCAAAGTTTTAGTTTTCGAGGGTAATAGCTACGTATGTTGAAAAAATGAAGATATTAGACTATTTTATGATTGCAAATGGTAAAGAATGTGATTAAAGGCTCTTTTCCTATTTCAAAAGTTTTAGTTTTCGAGGGTAATAGCTGTATGTTGAAAAAATGAAGATATTAGACTATTTTATGATTGCAAATGGTAAAGAATGTGATTAAAGGCTCTTTTCCTATTTCAAAAGTTTTAGTTTTCGAGGGTAATAGCTACGTATGTTGAAAAAATGAAGATATTAGACTATTTTATGATTGCAAATGGTAAAGAATGTGATTAAAGGCTCTTTTCCTATTTCAAAAGTTTTAGTTTTCGAGGGTAATAGCTACGTATGTTAAAAAAATGAAGATATTAGACTATTTTATGATTGCAAATGGTAAAGAATGTGATTAAAGGCTCTTTTCCTATTTCAAAAGTTTTAGTTTTCGAGGGTAATAGCTACGTATGTTGAAAAAATGAAGATATTAGACAATTTTATGATTGCAAATGGTAAAGAATGTGATTAAAGGCTCTTTTCCTATTTCAAAAGTTTTAGTTTTCGAGGGTAATAGCTACGTATGTTGAAAAAATGAAGATATTAGACTATTTTATGATTGCAAATGGTAAAGAATGTGATTAAAGGCTCTTTTCCTATTTCAAAAGTTTTAGTTTTCGAGGGTAATAGCTACGTATGTTGAAAAAATGAAGATATTAGACTATTTTATGATTGCAAATGGTAAAGAATGTGATTAAAGGCTCTTTTCGTATTTCGAAAGTTTTAGTTTTCGAGGGTAATAGCTACGTATGTTGAAAAAATGAAGATATTAGACTATTTTATGATTGCAAATGGTAAAGTATGTGATTAAAGGCTCTTTTCCTATGTCAAAAGTTTTAGTTTTCGAGGGTAATAGCTACGTATGTTGAAAAAATGAAGATATTAGACTATTTTATGATTGCAAATGGTAAAGAATGTGATTAAAGGCTCTTTTCCTATGTCAAAAGTTTTAGTTTTCGAGGGTAATAGCTACGTATGTTAAAAAAATGAAGATATTAGACAATTTTATGATTGCAAATGGTAAAGAATGTGATTAAAGGCTCTTTTCCTATTTCAAAAGTTTTAGTTTTCGAGGGTAATAGCTACGTATGTTGAAAAAATGAAGATATTAGACTATTTTATGATTGCAAATGGTAAAGAATGTGATTAAAGGCTCTTTTCCTATTTCAAAAGTTTTAGTTTTCGAGGGTAATAGCTACGTATGTTGAAAAAATGAAGATATTAGACTATTTTATGATTGCAAATGGTAAAGAATGTGATTAAAGGCTCTTTTCCTATTTCAAAAGTTTAAGTTTTCGAGGGTAATAGCTACGTATGTTGAAAAAATGAAGATATTAGACTATTTTATGATTGCAAATGGTAAAGAATGTGATTAAAGGCTCTTTTCCTATTTCAAAAGTTTTAGTTTTCGAGGGTAATAGCTACGTATGTTGAAAAAATGAAGATATTAGACTATTTTATGATTGCAAATGGTAAAGAATGTGATTAAAGGCTCTTTTCTATTTCAAAAGTTTTAGTTTTCGAGGGTAATAGCTACGTATGTGAAAAAATGAAGATATTAGACAATTTTATGATTGCACATGGTAAAGAATGTGATTAAAGGCTCTTTTCCTATTTCAAAAGTTTTAGTTTTCGAGGGTAATAGCTACGTATGTTGAAAAAATGAAGATATTAGACTATTTTATGATTGCAAATGGTAAAGAATGTGATTAAAGGCTCTTTTCCTATTTCAAAAGTTTTAGTTTTCGAGGGTAATAGCTACGTATGTTGAAAAAATGAAGATATTAGACTATTTTATGATTGCAAATGGTAAAGAATGTGATTAAAGGCTCTTTTCCTATTTCAAAAGTTTTAGTTTTCGAGGGTAATAGCTACGTATGTTGAAAAATGAAGATATTAGACTATTTTATGATTGCAAATGGTAAAGAATGTGATTAAAGGCTCTTTTCCTATTTCAAAAGTTTTAGTTTTCGAGGGTAATAGCTACGTATGTTGAAAAAATGAAGATATTAGACTATTTTATGATTGCAAATGGTAAAGAATGTGATTAAAGGCTCTTTTCCTATTTCAAAAGTTTTAGTTTTCGAGGGTAATAGCTACGTATGTTGAAAAAATGAAGATATTAGACTATTTTATGATTGCAAATGGTAAAGAATGTGATTAAAGGCTCTTTTCCTATTTCAAAAGTTTTAGTTTTCGAGGGTAATAGCTACGTATGTTGAAAAAATGAAGATATTAGACTATTTTATGATTGCAAATGGTAAAGAATGTGATTAAAGGCTCTTTTCCTATTTCAAAAGTTTTAGTTTTCGAGGGTAATAGCTACGTATGTTGAAAAAATGAAGATATTAGACTATTTTATGATTGCAAATGGTAAAGAATGTGATTAAAGGCTCTTTTCCTATTTCAAAAGTTTTAGTTTTCGAGGGTAATAGCTACGTATGTTGAAAAAATGAAGATATTAGACTATTTTATGATTGCAAATGGTAAAGAATGTGATTAAAGGCTCTTTTCCTATTTCAAAAGTTTTAGTTTTCGAGGGTAATAGCTACGTATGTTGAAAAAATGAAGATATTAGACTATTTTATAATTGCAAATGGTAAAGAATGTGATTAAAGGCTCTTTTCCTATTTCAAAAGTTTTAGTTTTCGAGGGTAATAGCTGTATGTTGAAAAAATGAATATATTAGACTATTTTATGATTGCAAATGGTAAAGAATGTGATTAAAGGCTCTTTTCCTATTTCAAAAGTTTTAGTTTTCGAGGGTAATAGCTACGTATGTTGAAAAAATGAAGATATTAGACTATTTTATGATTGCAAATGGTAAAGAATGTGATTAAAGGCTCTTTTCCTATTTCAAAAGTTTTAGTTTTCGAGGGTAATAGCTACGTATGTTGAAAAAATGAAGATATTAGACAATTTTATGATTGCAAATGGTAAAGAATGTGATTAAAGGCTCTTTTCCTATTTCAAAAGTTTTAGTTTTCGAGGGTAATAGCTACGTATGTTGAAAAAATGAAGATATTAGACTATTTTATGATTGCAAATGGTAAAGAATGTGATTAAAGGCTCTTTTCCTATTTCAAAAGTTTTAGTTTTCGAGGGTAATAGCTACGTATGTTGAAAAAATGAAGATATTAGACTATTTTATGATTGCAAATGGTAAAGAATGTGATTAAAGGCTCTTTTCCTATTTCAAAAGTTTTAGTTTTCGAGGGTAATAGCTTTGTCTGTTGAAAAAATGAAGATATTAGACTATTTTATGATTGCAAATGGTAAAGAATGTGATTAAAGGCTCTTTTCCTATTTCAAAAGTTTTAGTTTTCGAGGGTAATAGCTACGTATGTTAAAAAAATAAGATATTAGACAATTTTATGATTGCACATGGTAAAGAATGTGATTAAAGGCTCTTTTCCTATTTCAAAAGTTTTAGTTTTCGAGGGTAATAGCTACGTATGTTGAAAAAATGAAGATATTAGACAATTTTATGATTGCAAATGGTAAAGAATGTGATTAAAGGCTCTTTTCCTATTTCAAAAGTTTTAGTTTTCGAGGGTAATAGCTACGTATGTTGAAAAAATGAAGATATTAGACTATTTTATGATTGCAAATGGTAAAGAATGTGATTAAAGGCTCTTTTCCTATTTCAAAAGTTTTAGTTTTCGAGGGTAATAGCTACGTATGTTGAAAAAATGAAGATATTAGACTATTTTATGATTGCAAATGGTAAAGAATGTGATTAAAGGCTCTTTTCCTATTTCAAAAGTTTTAGTTTTCGAGGGTAATAGCTACGTATGTTGAAAAAATGAAGATATTAGACTATTTTATGATTGCAAATGGTAAAGAATGTGATTAAAGGCTCTTGTCGTATTTCGAAAGTTTTAGTTTTCGAGGGTAATAGCTACGTATGTTAAAAAATGAAGATATTAGACTATTTTATGATTGCAAATGGTAAAGTATGTGATTAAAGGCTCTTTTCCTATGTCAAAAGTTTTAGTTTTCGAGGGTAATAGCTACGTATGTTGAAAAAATGAAGATATTAGACTATTTTATGATTGCAAATGGTAAAGAATGTGTTTAAAGGCTCTTTTCCTATGTCAAAAGTTTTAGTTTTCGACGGTAATAGCTACGTATGTTAAAAAAATGAAGATATTAGACAATTTTGTGATTGCACATGGTAAAGAATGTGATTAAAGGCTCTTTTCCTATTTCAAAAGTTTTAGTTTTCGAGGGTAATAGCTACGCATGTTGAAAAAATGAAGATATTAGACTATTTTATGATTGCAAATGGTAAAGAATGTGATTAAAGGCTCTTTTCCTATTTCAAAAGTTTAAGTTTTCGAGGGTAATAGCTACGTATGTTGAAAAAATGAAGATATTAGACTATTTTATGATTGCAAATGGTAAAGAATGTGATTAAAGGCTCTTTTCCTATTTCAAAAGTTTTAGTTTTCGAGGGTAATAGCTACGTATGTTAAAAAAATGAAGATATTAGACTATTTTATGATTGCAAATGGTAAAGAATGTGATTAAAGGCTCTTTTCCTATTTCAAAAGTTTTAGTTTTCGAGGGTAATAGCTACGTATGTTGAAAAAATGAAGATATTAGACTATTTTATGATTGCAAATGGTAAAGAATGTGATTAAAGGCTCTTTTCCTATTTCAAAAGTTTTAGTTTTCGAGGGTAATAGCTACGTATGTTGGAAAAAATGAAGATATTAGACTATTTTATGATTGCAAATGGTAAAGAATGTGATTAAAGGCTCTTTTCCTATTTCAAAAGTTTTAGTTTTCGAGGGTAATAGCTACGTATGTTGAAAAAATGAAGATATTAGACTATTTTATGATTGCAAATGGTAAAGAATGTGATTAAAGGCTCTTTCCTATTTCAAAAGTTTTAGTTTTCGAGGGTAATAGCTACGTATGTTAAAAAAATGAAGATATTAGACAATTTTATGATTGCAAATGGTAAAGAATGTGATTAAAGGCTCTTTTCCTATTTCAAAAGTTTTAGTTTTCGAGGGTAATAGCGACGTATGTTGAAAAAATGAAGATATTAGACTATTTTATGATTGCAAATGGTAAAGAATGTGATTAAAGGCTCTTTTCCTATTTCAAAAGTTTTAGTTTTCGAGGGTAATAGCTACGTATGTTAAAAAAATGAAGATATTAGACAATTTTATGATTGCAAATGGTAAAGAATGTGATTAAAGGCTCTTTTCCTATTTCAAAAGTTTTAGTTTTCGAGGGTAATAGCTACGTATGTTGAAAAAATGAAGATATTAGACTATTTTATGATTGCAAATGGTAAAGAATGTGATTAAAGGCTCTTGTCGTATTTCGAAAGTTTTAGTTTTCGAGGGTAATAGCTACGTATGTTAAAAAATGAAGATATTAGACTATTTTATGATTGCAAATGGTAAAGTATGTGATTAAAGGCTCTTTTCCTATGTCAAAAGTTTTAGTTTTCGAGGGTAATAGCTACGTATGTTGAAAAAATGAAGATATTAGACTATTTTATGATTGCAAATGGTAAAGAATGTGTTTAAAGGCTCTTTTCCTATGTCAAAAGTTTTAGTTTTCGACGGTAATAGCTACGTATGTTAAAAAAATGAAGATATTAGACAATTTTGTGATTGCACATGGTAAAGAATGTGATTAAAGGCTCTTTTCCTATTTCAAAAGTTTTAGTTTTCGAGGGTAATAGCTACGTATGTTGAAAAAATGAAGATATTAGACTATTTTATGATTGCAAATGGTAAAGAATGTGATTAAAGGCTCTTTTCCTATTTCAAAAGTTTAAGTTTTCGAGGGTAATAGCTACGTATGTTGAAAAAATTAAGATATTAGACTATTTTATGATTGCAAATGGTAAAGAATGTGATTAAAGGCTCTTTTCCTATTTCAAAAGTTTTAGTTTTCGAGGGTAATAGCTACGTATGTTAAAAAAATGAAGATATTAGACAATTTTATGATTGCAAATGGTAAAGAATGTGATTAAAGGCTCTTTTCCTATTTCAAAAGTTTTAGTTTTCGAGGGTAATAGCTACGTATGTTGAAAAAATGAAGATATTAGACTATTTTATGATTGCAAATGGTAAAGAATGTGTTTAAAGGCTCTTTTCCTATGTCAAAAGTTTTAGTTTTCGACGGTAATAGCTACGTATGTTAAAAAAATGAAGATATTAGACAATTTTATGATTGCACATGGTAAAGATTGTGATTAAAGGCTCTTTTACTATTTCAAAAGTTTTAGTTTTCGATGGGAATAGCTACGTATGCTGAAAAAATGAAGATATTAGACAATTTTATGGATTGCACATGGTAAAGAATGTGATTAAAGGCTCTTTTCCTATTTCAAAAGTTTTAGTTTTCCGGGGTAATAGCTACGTATGTTGAAAAAATGAAGATATTAGACTATTTTATGATTGCAAATGGTAAAGAATGTGATTAAAGGCTCTTTTCCTATTTCAAAAGTTTTAGTTTTCGAGGGTAATAGCTACGTATGTTGAAAAAATGAAGATATTAGACTATTTTATGATTGCAAATGGTAAAGAATGTGATTAAAGGCTCTTTTCCTATTTCAAAAGTTTTAGTTTTCGAGGGTAATAGCTACGTATGTTGAAAATGAAGATATTAGACTATTTTATGATTGCAAATGGTAAAGAATGTGATTAAAGGCTCTTTTCCTATTTCAAAAGTTTTAGTTTTCGAGGGTAATAGCTATGTATGTTGAAAAAATGAAGATATTAGACTATTTTATGATTGCAAACGGTAAAGAATGTGATTAAAGGCTCTTTTCCTATTTCAAAAGTTTTAGTTTTCGAGGGTAATAGCTACGTATGTTGAAAAAATGAAGATATTAGACAATTTTATGATTGCAAATGGTAAAGAATGTGATTAAAGGCTCTTTTCCTATTTCAAATTTTTAGTTTTCGAGGGTAATAGCTACGTATGTTGAAAAAATGAAGATATTAGACTATTTTATGATTGCAAATGGTAAAGAATGTGATTCAAGGCTCTTTTCCTATTTCAAAAGTTTTAGTTTTCGAGGGTAATAGCTACGTATGTTGAAAAAATGAAGATATTAGACTATTTTATGATTGCAAATGGTAAAGAATGTGATTAAAGGCTCTTTTCCTATTTCAAAAGTTTTAGTTTTCGAGGGTAATAGCTTTGTCTGTGGAAAAAATGAATATATTAGACTATTTTATGATTGCAAATGGTAAAGAATGTGATTAAAGGCTCTTTTCCTATTTCAAAAGTTTTAGTTTTCGAGGGTAATAGCTACGTATGTTGAAAAAATTAAGATATTAGACTATTTTATGATTGCAAATGATAAAGAATGTGATTAAAGGCTCTTTTCCTATTTCAAAAGTTTTAGTTTTCGAGGGTAATAGCTACGTATGTTAAAAAATGAAGATATTAGACAATTTTATGATTGCAAATGGTAAAGAATGTGATTAAAGGCTCTTTTCCTATTTCAAAAGTTTTAGTTTTCGAGGGTAATAGCAACGTATGTTGAAAAAATGAAGATATTAGACTATTTTATGATTGCAAATGGTAAAGAATGTGATTAAAGGCTCTTTTCCTATGTCAAAAGTTTTAGTTTTCGACGGTAATAGCTACGTATGTTAAAAAAATGAAGATATTAGACTATTTTATGCTTGCAAATAACAATATTTATTTCTAACCCACTTACATCAAAAAGATAAATAGTGGAGTAAAAACTTGAAGAAAAACGGAAAACAAATAATAAATAAAAAAACAAATAACAAAAAAACGAGAGTCAACAATAGACATTAATCATACAAACGGATCAGACCGTGGTGAGGCGACAAACGCCGATAC
This sequence comes from Artemia franciscana, assembly GCF_032884065.1. Taxonomy (NCBI): domain Eukaryota; kingdom Metazoa; phylum Arthropoda; class Branchiopoda; order Anostraca; family Artemiidae; genus Artemia; species Artemia franciscana. The sequence continues at coordinate 7,293 of NW_027065731.1, read as the reverse complement.
GCCGTTTCTGAGAGCTTTTTGTGTAGATCAGTCAGCTTCTCAGTAATGTTCGGAAGATGGAACTTATTGATTATCTTTCGATTCTTATACCACAGAGGAAGATAGAGAAGAAATTTACAGAAACGGAAATAAGAGGATCGAATATCGCTAATGTCTTTTTTCTTAAATATAGGGTAAAGCCCAGAAAGGTAAAGAAAAGAATAATCGGAAAAAGTAGAATAAAGCTTACCAAGGGCAATTCGATTGTATTTCCCTCGATTGGCTACAATTTTAGAGTAACCAATCTGGAACCAAATGGTAAAGAATGTGTTTAAAGGCTCTTTTCCTATGTCAAAAGTTTTAGTTGTCGACGGTAATAGCTACGTATGTTAAAAAAATGAAGATATTAGACAATTTTATGATTGCACATGGTAAAGAATGTGATTAAAGGCTCTTTTCCTATTTCAAAAGTTTTAGTTTTCGAGGGTAATAGCTACGTATGTTGAAAAAATGAAGATATTAGACTATTTTATGATTGCAAATGGTAAAAAATGTGATTAAAGGCTCTTTTCCTATGTCAAAAGTTTTAGTTTTCGACGGTAATAGCTACGTATGTTGAAAAAATGAAGATATTAGACAATTTTATGATTGCACATGGTAAAGATGTGATTAAAGGCTCTTTTACTATTTCAAAAGTTTTAGTTTTCGAGGGGTAATAGCTACGTATGTTGAAAAAATGAAGATATTAGACAATTTTATGATTGCACATGGTAAAGAATGTGATTAAAGGCTCTTTTCCTATTTCAAAAGTTTTAGTTTTCGAGGGTAATAGCTACGTATGTTGAAAAAATGAAGATATTAGACTATTTTATGATTGCAAATGGTAAAGAATGTGATTAAAGGCTCTTTTCCTATTTCAAAAGTTTTAGTTTTCGAGGGTAATAGCTACGTATGTTGAAAAAATGAAGATATTAGACTATTTTATGATTGCAAATGGTAAAGAATGTGATTAAAGGCTCTTTTCCTATTTCAAAAGTTTTAGTTTTCGAGGGTAATAGCTACGTATGTTGAAAAAATGAAGATATTAGACTATTTTATGATTGCAAATGGTAAAGAATGTGATTAAAGGCTCTTTTCCTATGTCAAAAGTTTTAGTTTTCGAGGGTAATAGCTACGTATGTTGAAAAAATGAAGATATTAGAATATTTTATGATTGCAAACGGTAAAGAATGTGATTAAAGGCTCTTTTCCTATTTCAAAAGTTTTAGTTTTCGAGGGTAATAGCTACGTATGTTGAAAAAATGAAGATATTAGACAATTTTATGATTGCACATGGTAAAGAATGTGATTAAAGGCTCTTTTCCTATTTCAAAAGTTTTAGTTTTCGAGGGTAATAGCTACGTATGTTGAAAAAATGAAGATATTAGACTATTTTATGATTGCAAATGGTAAAGAATGTGATTAAAGGCTCTTTTCCTATTTCAAAAGTTTTAGTTTTCGAGGGTAATAGCTACGTATGTTGAAAAAATGAAGATATTAGACTATTTTATGATTGCAAATGGTAAAGAATGTGATTAAAGGCTCTTTTCCTATTTCAAAAGTTTTAGTTTTCGAGGGTAATAGCTACGTATGTTGAAAAAATGAAGATATTAGACTATTTTATGATTGCAAATGGTAAAGAATGTGATTAAAGGCTCTTTTCCTATTTCAAAAGTTTTAGTTTTCGAGGGTAATAGCTACGTATGTTGAAAAAATGAAGATATTAGACTATTTTATGATTGCAAATGGTAAAGAATGTGATTAAAGGCTCTTTTCCTATTTCAAAAGTTTTAGTTTTCGAGGGTAATAGCTTTGTATGTTGAAAAAATGAAGATATTAGACTATTTTATGATTGCAAATGGTAAAGAATGTGATTAAAGGCTCTTTTCCTATTTCAAAAGTTTTAGTTTTCGAGGGTAATAGCTACGTATGTTGAAAAAATGAAGATATTAGACTATTTTATGATTGCAAATGGTAAAGAATGTGATTAAAGGCTCTTTTCCTATTTAAAAAGTTTTAGTTTTCGAGGGTAATAGCTACGTATGTTGAAAAAATGAAGATATTAGACTATTTTATGATTGCAAATGGTAAAGAATGTGATTAAAGGCTCTTTTCCTATTTCAAAAGTTTTAGTTTTCGAGGGTAATAGCTACGTATGTTGAAAAAATGAAGATATTAGACTATTTTATGATTGCAAATGGTAAAGAATGTGATTAAAGGCTCTTTTCCTATTTCGAAAGTTTTAGTTTTCGAGGGTAATAGCTACGTATGTTGAAAAAATGAAGATATTAGACTATTTTATGATTGCAAATGGTAAAGAATGTGATTAAAGGCTCTTTTCCTATTTCAAAAGTTTTAGTTTTCGAGGGTAATAGCTACGTATGTTGAAAAAATGAAGATATTAGACTATTTTATGATTGCAAATGGTAAAGAATGTGATTAAAGGCTCTTTTCCTATTTCAAAAGTTTTAGTTTTCGAGGGTAATAGCTACGTTTGTTAAAAAAATGAAGATATTAGACAATTTTATGATTGCAAATGGTAAAGAATGTGATTAAAGGCTCTTTTCCTATTTCAAAAGTTTTAGTTTTCGAGGGTAATAGCTACGTATGTTGAAAAAATGAAGATATTAGACTATTTTATGATTGCAAATGGTAAAGAATGTGATTAAAGGCTCTTTTCCTATTTCAAAAGTTTTAGTTTTCGAGGGTAATAGCTACGTATGTTGAAAAAATGAAGATATTAGACAATTTTATGATTGCAAATGGTAAAGAATGTGATTAAAGGCTCTTTTCCTATTTCAAAAGTTTTAGTTTTCGAGGGTAATAGCTACGTATGTTGAAAAAATGAAGATATTAGACTATTTTATGATTGCAAATGGTAAAGAATGTGATTAAAGGCTCTTTCCTATTTCAAAAGTTTTAGTTTTCGAGGGTAATAGCTACGTATGTTGAAAAAATGAAGATATTAGACTATTTTATGATTGCAAATGGTAAAGAATGTGATTAAAGGCTCTTTTCGTATTTCGAAGTTTTAGTTTTCGAGGGTAATAGCTACGTATGTTGAAAAAATGAAGATATTAGACTATTTTATGATTGCAAATGGTAAAGTATGTGATTAAAGGCTCTTTTCCTATGTCAAAAGTTTTAGTTTTCGAGGGTAATAGCTACGTATGTTGAAAAAATGAAGATATTAGACTATTTTATGATTGCAAATGGTAAAGAATGTGATTAAAGGCTCTTTTCCTATTTCAAAAGTTTTAGTTTTCGAGGGTAATAGCTACGTATGTTAAAAAAATGAAGATATTAGACAATTTTATGATTGCAAATGGTAAAGAATGTGATTAAAGGCTCTTTTCCTATTTCAAAAGTTTTAGTTTTCGAGGGTAATAGCTACGTATGTTGAAAAAATGAAGATATTAGACTATTTTATGATTGCAAATGGTAAAGAATGTGATTAAAGGCTCTTTTCCTATTTCAAAAGTTTTAGTTTTCGAGGGTAATAGCTACGTATGTTGAAAAAATGAAGATATTAGACTATTTTATGATTGCAAATGGTAAAGAATGTGATTAAAGGCTCTTTTCCTATTTCAAAAGTTTAAGTTTTCGAGGGTAATAGCTACGTATGTTGAAAAAATTTAGATATTAGACTATTTTATGATTGCAAATGGTAAAGAATGTGATTAAAGGCTCTTTTCCTATTTCAAAAGTTTTAGTTTTCGAGGGTAATAGCTACGTATGTTGAAAAAATGAAGATATTAGACTATTTTATGATTGCAAATGGTAAAGAATGTGATTAAAGGCTCTTTTACTATTTCAAAAGTTTTAGTTTTCGAGGGTAATAGCTACGTATGCTGAAAAAATGAAGATATTAGACAATTTTATGATTGCAAATGGTAAAGAATGTGATTAAAGGCTCTTTTCCTATTTCAAAAGTTTTAGTTTTCGGGGTAATAGCTACGTATGTTGAAAAAATGAAGATATTAGACTATTTTATGATTGCAAATGGTAAAGAATGTGATTAAAGGCTCTTTTCCTATTTCAAAAGTTTTAGTTTTCGAGGGTAATAGCTACGTATGTTGAAAAAATGAAGATATTAGACTATTTTATGATTGCAAATGGTAAAGAATGTGATTAAAGGCTCTTTTCCTATTTCAAAAGTTTTAGTTTTCAAGGGTAATAGCTACGTATGTTGAAAAATGAAGATATTAGACTATTTTATGATTGCAAATGGTAAAGAATGTGATTAAAGGCTCTTTTCCTATTTCAAAAGTTTTAGTTTTCGAGGGTAATAGCTACGTATGTTGAAAAAATGAAGATATTAGACTATTTTATGATTGCAAATGGTAAAGAATGTGATTAAAGGCTCTTTTCCTATTTCAAAAGTTTTAGTTTTCGAGGGTAATAGCTACGTATGTTGAAAAAATGAAGATATTAAACTATTTTATGATTGCAAATGGTAAAGAATGTGATTAAAGGCTCTTTTCCTATTTCAAAGTTTTAGTTTTCGAGGGTAATAGCTACGTATGTTGAAAAAATGAAGATATTAGACTATTTTATGATTGCAAATGGTAAAGAATGTGATTAAAGGCTCTTTTCCTATTTCAAAAGTTTTAGTTTTCGAGGGTAATAGCTACGTATGTTGAAAAAATGAAGATATTAGACTATTTTATGATTGCAAATGGTAAAGAATGTGATTAAAGGCTCTTTTCCTATTTCAAAAGTTTTAGTTTTCGAGGGTAATAGCTACGTATGTTGAAAAAATGAAGATATTAGACAATTTTATGATTGCAAATGGTAAAGAATGTGATTAAAGGCTCTTTTCCTATTTCAAAAGTTTTAGTTTTCGAGGGTAATAGCTACGTATGTTGAAAAAATGAAGATATTAGACTATTTTATGATTGCAAATGGTAAAGAATGTGATTAAAGGCTCTTTTCCTATTTCAAAAGTTTTAGTTTTCGAGGGTAATAGCTTTGTGTGTGGAAAAAATGAATATATTAGACTATTTTATGATTGCAAATGGTAAAGAATGTGATTAAAGGCTCTTTTCCTATTTCAAAAGTTTTAGTTTTCGAGGGTAATAGCTACGTATGTTGAAAAAATTAAGATATTAGACTATTTTATGATTGCAAATGGTAAAGAATGTGATTAAAGGCTCTTTTCCTATTTCAAAAGTTTTAGTTTTCGAGGGTAATAGCTACGTATGTTAAAAAAATGAAGATATTAGACAATTTTATGATTGCAAATGGTAAAGAATGTGATTAAAGGCTCTTTTCCTATTTCAAAAGTTTTAGTTTTCGAGGGTAATAGCTACGTATGTTGAAAAAATGAAGATATTAGACTATTTTATGATTGCAAATGGTAAAGAATGTGATTAAAGGCTCTTTTCTATTTCAAAAGTTTTAGTTTTCGAGGGTAATAGCTACGTATGTTGAAAAAATGAAGATATTAGACTATTTTATGATTGCAAATGGTAAAGTATGTGATTAAAGGCTCTTTTCCTATGTCAAAAGTTTTAGTTTTCGAGAGTAATAGCTACGTATGTTGAAAAAATGAAGATATTAGACTATTTTATGCTTGCAAATGGTAAAAAATGTGATTAAAGGCTCTTTTCCTATGTCAAAAGTTTTAGTTTTCGACGGTAATAGCTACGTATGTTAAAAAAATGAAAATATTAGACAATTTTATGATTGCACATGGTAAAGATTGTGATTAAAGGCTCTTTTACTATTTCAAAAGTTTTAGTTTTCGAGGGGTAATAGCTACGTATGTTGAAAAAATGAAGATATTAGACAATTTTATGATTGCACATGGTAAAGAATGTGATTAAAGGCTCTTTTCCTATTTCAAAAGTTTTAGTTTTCGGGGTAATAGCTACGTATGTTGAAAAAATGAAGATATTAGACTATTTTATGATTGCAAATGGTAAAGAATGTGATTAAAGGCTCTTTTCCTATTTCAAAAGTTTTAGTTTTCGAGGGTAATAGCTACGTATGTTGAAAAAATGAAGATATTAGACTATTTTATGATTGCAAATGGTAAAGAATGTGATTAAAGGCTCTTTTCCTATTTCAAAAGTTTTAGTTTTCGAGGGTAATAGCTACGTATGTTGAAAAATGAAGATATTAGACTATTTTATGATTGCAAATGGTAAAGAATGTGATTAAAGGCTCTTTTCCTATTTCAAAAGTTTTAGTTTTCGAGGGTAATAGCTACGTATGTTGAAAAAATGAAGATATTAGACTATTTTATGATTGCAAATGGTAAAGAATGTGATTAAAGGCTCTTTTCCTATTTCAAAAGTTTTAGTTTTCGAGGGTAATAGCTACGTATGTTGAAAAAATGAAGATATTAGACTATTTTATGATTGCAAATGGTAAAGAATGTGATTAAAGGCTCTTTTCCTATTTCAAAAGTTTTAGTTTTCGAGGGTAATAGCTACGTATGTTGAAAAAAATGAAGATATTAGACAATTTTATGATTGCAAATGGTAAAGAATGTGATTAAAGGCTCTTTTCCTATTTCAAAAGTTTTAGTTTTCGAGGGTAATAGCTACGTATGTTGAAAAAATGAAGATATTAGACTATTTTATGATTGCAAATGGTAAAGAATGTGATTAAAGGCTCTTTTCCTATTTCAAAAGTTTTAGTTTTCGAGGGTAATAGCTACGTATGTTGAAAAAATGAAGATATTAGACTATTTTATGATTGCAAATGGTAAAGAATGTGATTAAAGGCTCTTTTCCTATTTCAAAAGTTTTAGTTTTCGAGGGTAATAGCTACGTATGTTGAAAAAATGAAGATATTAGACTATTTTATGATTGCAAATGGTAAAGAATGTGATTAAAGGCTCTTTTCCTATTTCAAAAGTTTTAGTTTTCGAGGGTAATAGCTACGTATGTTGAAAAAATGAAGATATTAGACTATTTTATGATTGCAAATGGTAAAGAATGTGATTAAAGGCTCTTTTCCTATTTCAAAAGTTTTAGTTTTCGAGGGTAATAGCTACGTATGTTGAAAAAATGAAGATATTAGACTATTTTATGATTGCAAATGGTAAAGAATGTGATTAAAGGCTCTTTTCCTATTTCAAAAGTTTTAGTTTTCGAGGGTAATAGCTACGTATGTTGAAAAAATGAAGATATTAGACTATTTTATGATTGCAAATGGTAAAGAATGTGATTAAAGGCTCTTTCCTATTTCAAAAGTTTTAGTTTTCGAGGTAATAGCTACGTATGTTAAAAAAATGAAGATATTAGACTATTTTATGATTGCAAA
>NW_027065730.1:0-18999 GCF_032884065.1 Artemia franciscana | reverse complement strand
ACAGCGAAGAATGTTGTATATTCGCAAGTTTTATGTAGTTCAAAAAATATATATATTTATATCTATCTCAATTCACAGGTGGGACACAGGGACACAACTACAATGGCAGGTAACTAATATGGCGTGTAACGATTTAAGCGCGCGGGAGGCTTGGGGGCGCGATGCCCCCCCCAAGCCCCCCCCCCCTAACAGCTATATATCTATATATATAAAAATAAGTTGTCTGTGTGTCTGTCGAGTGACTTCAGGTGTGTCGACTGACGTCATTGTAAGGATTGAGCTGCATGCGTCATGAAATTGTTTGTCGACTGACGTCATGTTTGTCAACTGATGAAATTACAGACCGGGACACAAATGACGACCGGGACACGGGGATACAGGGAATATAAATGACGACCGGGAACCTCAAAGAGAAATTACAGACTGGGACACCGGAACACAGGGAATATAAATGACGACCGGGACACAGTGACACAACTACAAAGGGGACGACGGGGGTACAGGGAAGATATATAAATGACGACCGGGACACAGGGATTGTTCGAAGAGAAATTACAGACCGGGACACCGGGAAACAAATGAAGACCGGGATGCTGGGACACGGGGAATATAAATGACGACCTCGACACTCAAAGAGAAAGTACAGACTGGGACACCGGGACACAAATGACGACCGGAATACTGGGAATATAAATGACGACCAGGACACAGGGACACAACTACAAGGGGGGTGCCAGGGGGCACAGGGGGATATATAAATGACGACGGGGACACAGGGAATGTTTGATTAGCAATCAGCATCAACAAAGCTAAAGGGCAATCATTAGAATAATCAGGTATAGATCTGAATACGGATTGCTTTTCCCATGGACAATTTTATGTTGCATTTTCAAGAGTTAGGTAAACCTAAAAATCTATTTATATGCACAAACAATAGGACATGGAAGAATGTTGTATATTCTTAAGTTTTACGTAGTTAAATTGGACAGCGAAGAATGTTGTATATTCGCAAGTTTTATGTAGTTCAAAAAATATATATATTTATATCTATCTCAATTCACAGGTGGGACACAGGGACACAACTACAATGGCAGGTAACTAATATGGCGTGTAACGACTTACGCGCGCGGGGGGCTTGGGGGCGCGATGCCCCCCCAAGCCCCCCCCCCCAACAGCTATATATCTATATATATATAAAAATAAGTTGTCTGTGTGTCTGTCGAGTGACTTCAGGTGTGTCGACTGACGTCATTGTAAGGATTGAGCTGTATGCGTCATGAAATTGTTTGTCGACTGACGTCATGTTTGTCAACTGATGAAATTACAGACCGGGACACAAATGACGACCGGGACACGGGGATACAGGGAATATAAATGACGACCGGGAACCTCAAAGAGAAATTACAGACTGGGACACCGGGACAGAGGGAATATAAATGACGACCGGGACACAGTGACACAACTACAAAGGGGACGACGGGGGTACAGGGAAGATATATAAATGACGACCGGGACACAGGGATTGTTTGAAGAAAATTACAGACCGGGACACCGGGAAACAAATGAAGACCGGGATGCTGGGACACAGGGAATATAAATGACGACCTCGACACTCAAAGAGAAAGTACAGACTGGGACACCGGGACACAAATGACGACCGGAATACTGGGAATATAAATGACGACCAGTACACAGGGACACAACTACAAGGGGGGTGCCAGGGGGCACAGGGGGATATATAAATGACGACGGGGACACAGGGAATGTTTGATTAGCAATCAGCATCAACAAAGCTAAAGGGCAATCATTAGAATAATCAGGTATAGATCTGAATACGGATTGCTTTTCCCATGGACAATTTTATGTTGCATGTTCAAGAGTTAGGTAAACCTAACAATCTATTTATATGCACAAACAATAGGACATGGAAGAATGTTGTATATTCTTAAGTTTTACGTAGTTAAATTGGACAGCGAAGAATGTTGTATATTCGCAAGTTTTATGTAGTTCAAAAAATATATATATTTATATCTATCTCAATTCACAGGTGGGACACAGGGACACAACTACAATGGCAGGTAACTAATATGGCGTGTAACGACTTACGCGCGCGGGGGGCTTGGGGGCGCGATGCCCCCCCAAGCCCCCCCCCCCAACAGCTATATATCTATATATATAAAAATAAGTTATCTGTGTGTCTGTCGAGTGACTTCAGGTGTGTCGACTGGCGTCATTGTAAGGATTGAGCTGTATGCGTCATGAAATTGTTTGTCGACTGACGTCATGTTTGTCAACTGATGAAATTACAGACCGGGACACAAATGACGACCGGGACACGGGGATACAGGGAATATAAATGACGACCGGGAACCTCAAAGAGAAATTACAGACTGGGACACCGGGACACAGGGAATATAAATGACGACCGGGACACAGTGACACAACTACAAAGGGGACGACGGGGGTACTGGGAAGATATATAAATGACGACCGGGACACAGGGATTGTTCGAAGAGAAATTACAGACCGGGACACCGGGAAACAAATGACGACCGGGATGCTGGGACACAGGGAATATAAATGACGACCTCGACACTCAAAGAGAAAGTACAGACTGGGACACCGGGACACAAATGACGACCGGAATACTGGGAATATAAATGACGACCAGGACACAGGGACACAACTACAAGGGGGGTGCCAGGGGGCACAGGGGGATATATAAATGACGACGGGGACACAGGGAATGTTTGATTAGCAATCAGCATCAACAAAGCTAAAGGGCAATCATTAGAATAATCAGGTATAGATCTGAATACGGATTGCTTTTCCCATGGACAATTTTATGTTGCATGTTCAAGAGTTAGGTAAACCTAACAATCTATTTATATGCACAAACAATAGGACATGGAAGAATGTTGTATATTCTTAAGTTTTACGTAGTTAAATTGGACAGCGAAGAATGTTGTATATTCGCAAGTTTTATGTAGTTCAAAAAATATATATATTTATATCTATCTCAATTCACAGGTGGGACACAGGGACACAACTACAATGGCAGGTAACTAATATGGCGTGTAACGACTTACGCGCGCGAGGGGCTTGGGGGCGCGATGCCCCCCCAAGCCCCCCCCAACAGCTATATATCTATATATATAAAAATAAGTTGTCTGTGTGTCTGTCGAGTGAATTCAGGTGTGTCGACTGACGTCATTGTAAGGATTGAGCTGTATGCGTCATGAAATTGTTTGTCGACTGACGTCATGTTTGTCAACTGATGAAATTACAGACCGGGACACAAATGACGACCGGGACACGGGGATACAGGGAATATAAATGACGACCGGGAACCTCAAAGAGAAATTACAGACTGGGACACCGGGACACAGGGAATATAAATGACGACCGGGACACAGTGACACAACTACAAAGGGGACGACGGGGGTACAGGGAAGATATATAAATGACGACCGGGACACAGCGATTGTTCGAAGAGAAATTACAGACCGGGACACCGGGAAACAAATGACGACCGGGATGCTGGGACACAGGAAATATAAATGACGACCTCGACACTCAAAGAGAAAGTACAGACTGGGACACCGGGACACAAATGACGACCGGAATACTGGGAATATAAATGACGACCAGGACACAGGGACACAACTACAAGGGGGTGCCAGGGGGCACAGGGGGATATATAAATGACGACGGGGACACAGGGAATGTTTGATTAGCAATCAGCATCAACAAAGCTAAAGGGCAATCATTAGAATAATCAGGTATAGATCTGAATACGGATTGCTTTTCCCATGGACAATTTTATGTTGCATGTTCAAGAGTTAGGTAAACCTAACAATCTATTTATATGCACAAACAATAGGACATGGAAGAATGTTGTATATTCTTAAGTTTTACGTAGTTAAATTGGACAGCGAAGAATGTTGTATATTCGCAAGTTTTATGTAGTTCAAAAAATATATATATTTATATCTATCTCAATTCACAGGTGGGACACAGGGACACAACTACAATGACAGGTAACTAATATGGCGTGTAACGACTTACGCGCGCGGGGGGCTTGGGGGCGCGATGCCCCCCCAAGCCCCCCCCCAAACAGCTATATATCTATATATATAAAAATAAGTTGTCTGTGTGTCTGTCGAGTGACTTCAGGTGTGTCGACTGACGTCATTGTAAGGATTGAGCTGTATGCGTCATGAAATTGTTTGTCGACTGACGTCATTTTTGTCAACTGAGGAAATTACAGACCAGGACACAAATGACGACCGGGACACGGGGATACAGGGAATATAAATGACGACCGGGAACCTCAAAGAGAACTTACAGACTGGGACACCGGGACACAAATGACGACCGGAATATTGGGAATATAAATGATGACCAGGACACAGGGACACAACTACAAGGGGGTGCCAGGGGGCACAGGAAATATATAAATGACGACGGGGACACAGGGAATGTTTGATTAGCAATCAGCATCAACAAAGCTAAAGGGCAATCATTAGAATAATCAGGTATAGATCTGAATACGGATTGCTTTTCCCATGGACAATTTTATGTTGCATGTTCAAGAGTTAGGTAAACCTAACAATCTATTTATATGCACAAACAATAGGACATGGAAGAATGTTGTATATTCTTAAGTTTTACGTAGTTAAATTGGACAGCGAAGAATGTTGTATATTCGCAAGTCTTATGTAGTTCAAAAAATATATATATTTATATCTATCTCAATTCACAGGTGGGACACAGGGACACAACTACAATTGCAGGTAACTAATATGGCGTTTAACGACTTACGCGCAAGGGGGGCTTGGGGGCGCGATGCCCCCCCAAGCCCCCCCAACAGCTATATATCTATACATATAAAAATAAGTTGTCAGTGTGTCTGTCGACTGACTTCAGGTGTGTCGACTGACGTCATTGTAAGGATTGAGCTGTATGCGTCATGAAATTGTTTGTCGACTGACGTCATGTTTGTCAACTGATGAAATTACAGACCGGGACACAAATGACGACCGGGACACGGGGATACAGGGAATATAAATGACGACCGGGAACCTCAAAGAGAAATTACAGACTGGGACACCGGGACACAGGGAATATAAATGACGACCGGGACACAGTGACACAACTACAAAGGGGACGACGGGGGTACAGGGAAGATATATAAATGACGACCGGGACACAGGGATTGTTCGAAGAGAAATTACAGACCGGGACACCGGGAAACAAATGACGACCGGGATGCTGGGACAAAGGGAATATAAATGACGACCTCGACACTCAAAGAGAAAGTACAGACTGGGACACCGGGACACAAATGACGACCGGAATACTGGGAATATAAATGACGACCAGGACACAGGGACACAACTACAAGAGGGCTGCCAGGGGGCACAGGGGGATATATAAATGACGACGGGGACACAGGGAATGTTTGATTAGCAATCAGCATCAACAAAGCTAAAAAGGGCAATCATTAGAATAATCAGGTATAGATCTGAATACGGATTGCTTTTCCCATGGACAATTTTATGTTGCATGTTCAAGAGTTAGGTAAACCTAACAATCTATTTATATGCACAAACAATAGGACATGGAAGAATGTTGTATATTCTTAAGTTTTACGTAGTTAAATTGGACAGCGAAGAATGTTGTATATTCGCAAGTTTTATGTAGTTCAAAAAATATATATATTTATATCTATCTCAATTCACAGGTGGGACACAGGGACACAACTACAATGGCAGGTAACTAATATGGCGTGTAACGACTTACGCGCACGGAGGGCTTGGGGGCGCGATGCCCCCCAAGCCCCCCCCAACAGCTATATATATATATATATATAAATAAGTTGTCTGTGTGTCTGTCGAGTGACTTCAGGTGTGTCGACTGACGGCATTGTAAGGATTGAGCTGTATGCGTCATGAAATTGTTTGTCGACTGACGTCATGTTTGTCAACTGATGAAATTACAGACCGGGACACAAATGACGACCGGGACACGGGGATACAGGGAATATAAATGACGACCGGGAACCTCAAAGAGAAATTACAGACTGGGACACCGGGACACAGGGAATATAAATGACGACCGGGACACAGTGACACAACTACAAAGGGGACGACGGGGGTACAGGGAAGATATATAAATGACGACCGGGACACAGGGATTGTTCGAAGAGAAATTACAGACCGGGACACCGGGAAACAAATGACGACCGGGATGCTGGGACACAGGGAATATAAATGACGACCTCGACACTCAAAGAGAAAGTACAGACTGGGACACCGGGACACAAATGACGACCGGAATACTGGGAATATAAATGACGACCAGGACACAGGGACACAACTACAAGGGGGGTGCCAGGGGGCACAGGGGGATATATAAATGACGACGGGGACACAGGGAATGTTTGATTAGCAATCAGCATCAACAAAGCTAAAGGGCAATCATTAGAATAATCAGGTATAGATCTGAATACGGATTGCTTTTCCCATGGACTATTTTATGTTGCATGTTCAAGAGTTAGGTAAACCTAACAATCTATTTATATGCACAAACAATAGGACATGGAAGAATGTTGTATATTCTTAAGTTTTACGTAGTTAAATTGGACAGCGAAGAATGTTGTATATTCGCAAGTTTTATGTAGTTCAAAAAATATATATATTTATATCTATCTCAATTCACAGGTGGGACACAGGGACACAACTACAATGGCAGGTAACTAATATGGCGTGTAACGACTTACGCGCGCGGAGGGCCAACAGCTATATATCTATATATATAAAAATAAGTTGTCTGTGTGTCTGTCGAGTGACTTCAGGTGTGTCGACTGACGTCAATGTAAGGATTGAGCTGTATGCGTCATGAAATTGTTTGTCGACTGACGTCATGTTTGTCAACTGATGAAATTACAGACCGGGACACAAATGACGACCGGGACACGGGGATACAGGGAATATAAATGACGACCGGGAACCTCAAAGAGAAATTACAGACTGGGACACCGGGACACAGGGAATATAAATGACGACCGGGACACAGTGACACAACTACAAAGGGGTCGACGGGGGTACAGGGAAGATATATAAATGACGACCGGGACACAGGGATTGTTCGAAGAGAAATTACAGACCGGGACACAGGGAAACAAATGACGACCGGGATGCTGGGACACAAGGAATATAAATGACGACCTCGACAATCAAAGAGAAAGTACAGACTGGGACACCGGGACACAAATGACGACCGGAATACTGGGAATATAAATAACGACCAGGACACAGGGACACAACTACAAGGGGGTGCCAGGGGGCACAGGGGGATATATAAATGACGACGGGGACACAGGGAATGTTTGATTAGCAATCAGCATCAACAAAGCTAAAGGGCAATCATTAGAATAATCAGGTATAGATCTGAATACGGATTGCTTTTCCCATGGACAATTTTATGTTGCATGTTCAAGAGTTAGGTAAACCTAACAATCTATTTATATGCACAAACAATAGGACATGGAAGAATGTTGTATATTCTTAAGTTTTAAGTAGTTAAATTGGACAACGAAGAATGTTGTATATTCGCAAGTTTTATGTAGTTCAAAAAATATATATATTTATATCTATCTCAATTCACAGGTGGGACACAGGGACACAACTACAATGGCAGGTAACTAATATGGCGTGTAACGACTTACGCGCGCGGGGGGCTTGGGGGCGCGATGCCCCCCAAGCCCCCCCCCCCCCCAACAGCTATATATCTATATATATAAAAATAAGTTGTCTGTGTGTCTGTCGAGTGACTTCAGGTGTGTCGACTGACGTCAATGTAAGGATTGAGCTGTATGCGTCATGAAATTGTTTGTCGACTGACGTCATGTTTGTCAACTGATGAAATTACAGACCGGGACACAAATGACGACCGGGACACGGGGATACAGGGAATATAAATGACGACCGGGAACCTCAAAGAGAAATTACAGACTGGGACACCGGGACACAGGGAATATAAATGACGACCGGGACGCAGTGACACAACTACAAAGGGGTCGACGGGGGTACAGGGAAGATATATAAATGACGACCGGGAAACAGGGATTGTTCGAAGAGAAATTACAGACCGGGACACAGGGAAACAAATGACGACCGGGATGCTGGGACACAAGGAATATAAATGACGACCTCGACAATCAAAGAGAAAGTACAGACTGGGACACCGGGACACAAATGACGACCGGAATACTGGGAATATAAATAACGACCAGGACACAGGGACACAACTACAAGGGGGTGCCAGGGGGTACAGGGGGATATATAAATGACGACGGGGACACAGGGAATGTTTGATTAGCAATCAGCATCAACAAAGCTAAAGGGGCAATCATTAGAATAATCAGGTATATATCTGAATACGGATTGCTTTTCCCATGGACAATTTTATGTTGCATGTTCAAGAGTTAGGTAAAAATAACAATCTATTTATATGCACAAACAATAGGACATGGAAGAATGTTGTATATTCTTAAGTTTTACGTAGTTAAATTGGACAACGAAGAATGTTGTATATTCGCAAGTTTTATGTAGTTCAAAAAATATATATATTTATATCTATCTCAATTCACAGGTGGGACACAGGGACACAACTACAATGGCAGGTAACTAATATGGCGTGTAACGACTTACGCGCGCGGGGGGCTTGGGGGCGCGATGCCCCCCCAAGCCCCCCCCAACAGCTATATATCTATATATATAAAAATAAGTTGTCTGTGTGTCTCTCGAGTGACTTCAGGTGTGTCGACTGACGTCATTGTAAGGATTGAGCTGTATGCGTCATGAAATTGTTTGTCGACTGACGTCATGTTTGTCAACTGATGAAATTACAGACCGGGACACAAATGACGACCGGGACACGGGGATACAGGGAATATAAATGACGACCGGGAACCTCAAAGAGAAATTACAGACTGGGACACCGGGACACAGGGAATATAAATGACGACCGGGACACAGTGACAAAACTACAAAGGGGACGACGGGGGTACAGGGAAGATATATAAATGACGACCGGGACACAGGGATTGTTCGAAGAGAAATTACAGACCGGGACACCGGAAACAAATGACGACCGGGATGCTGGGACACAGGGAATATAAATGAAGAATGTTGTATATTCGCAAGTTTTATGTAGTTCAAAAAATATATATATTTATATCTATCTCAATTCACAGGTGGGACACAGGGACACAACTACAATGGCAGGTAACTAATATGGCGTGTAACGACTTACGCGCGCGGGGGGCTTGGGGGCGCGATACCCCCAAGCCCCCCCCAACAGCTATATATCTATATATATATAAATAAGTTGTCTCGTGTGTCTGTCGAGTGACTTCAGTGTATCGACTGACGTCATTGTAAGGATTGAGCTGTATGCGTCATGAAATTGTTTGTCGACTGACGTCATGTTTGTCAACTGATGAAATTACAGACCGGGACACAAATGACGACCGGACACGGGGATACAGGGAATATAAATGACGACCGGGAACCTCAAAGAGAAATTACAGACTGGGACACCGGGACACAGGGAATATAAATGACGACCGGGACACAGTGACACAACTACAAAGGGGACGACGGGGGTACAGGGAAGATATATAAATGACGACCGGGAAACAGGGATTGTTCAAAGAGAAAATTACAGACCGGGACAACGGGAAACCAATGACGACCGGGATGCTGGGACACAGGGAATGTAAATGACGACCTCGACACTCAAAGAGAAAGTACAGACTGGGACACCGGGACACAAATGACGACCGGAATACTGGGAATATAAATGACGACCAGGACACAGGGACACAACTACAAGGGGGGTGCCAGGGGGCACAGGGGGATATATAAATGACGACGGGGACACAGGGAATGTTTGATTAGCAATCAGCCTCAGCAAAGCTAAAGGGCAATCATTAGAATAAGCAGGTATAGATCTGAATACGGATTGCTTTTCCCATGGACAATTTTATGTTGCATGTTCAAGAGTTAGGTAAACCTAACAATCTATTTATATGCACAAACAATAGGACATGGAAGAATGTTGTATATTCTTAAGTTTTACGTAGTTAAATGGACAGCGAAGAATGTTGTATATTCGCAGTTTTATGTAGTTCAAAAAATATATATATTTATATCTATCTCAATTCACAGGTGGGACACAGGGACACAACTACAATGGCAGGTAACTAATATGGCGTGTAACGACTTACGCGCGCGGGGGGCTTGGGGCGCGATGCCCCCCAAGCCCCCACCCAACAGCTATATATCTATATATATAAAAAAAAGTTGTCTGTGTGTCTGTCGAGTGACTTCAGGTGTGTCGACTGACGTTATTGTAAGGATTGAGCTGTATGCGTCATGAAATTGTTTGTCGACTGACGTCATGTTTGTCAACTGATGAAATTACAGACCGGGACACAAATGACGACCGGGACACGGGGATACAGAGAATATAAATGACGACCGGGAACCTCAAAGAGAAATTACAGACTTGGACACCGGGACACAGGGAATATAAATGACGACCGGGACACAGTGACACAACTACAAAGGGGACGAAGATATATAAATGACGACCGGGACACAGGGATTGTTCGAAGAGAAATTACAGACCGGGACACCGGGAAACAAATGACGACCGGGATGCTGGACACAGGGAATATAAATGACGACCTCGACACTCAAAGAGAAAGTACAGGACTGGGACACCGGGACACAAATGACGACCGGAATACTGGGAATATAAATGACGACCAGGACACAGGGGACACAACTACAAGGGGGGTGCCAGGGGGCACAGGGGGATATATAAATGACGAAGGGGGACACAGGGAATGTTTGATTAGCAATCAGCATCAACAAAGCTAAAGGACAATCATTAGAATAATCAGGTATAGATCTGAATACGGATTGCTTTTCCCATGGACAATTTTATGTTGCATGTTCAAGAGTTAGGTAAACCTAACAATCTATTTATATGCACAAACAATAGGACATGGAAGAATGTTGTATATTCTTAAGTTTTACGTAGTTAAATTGGACAGCGAAGAATGTTGTATATTCGCAAGTTTTATGTAGTTCAAAAAATATATATATTTATATCTAGCTGAATTCACAGGTGGGACACAGGGACACAACTACAATGGCAGGTAACTAATATGGCGTGTAACGACTTACGCGCGTCGGGGGGGGCTTGGGGCGCGATGCCCCCCAAGCCCCCCCCCCAACAGCTATATATCTATATATATAAAAATAAGTTGTCTGTGTGTCTGTCGAGTGACTTCAGGTGTGTCGACTGACGTTATTGTAAGGATTGAGCTGTATGCGTCATGAAAATTGTTTGTCGACTGACGTCATGTTTGTCAACTGATGAAATTACAGACCGGGACACAAATGACGACCGGGACACGGGGATACAGGGAATATAAATGACGACCGGGAACCTCAAAGAGAAATTACAGACTGGGACACCGGACACAGGGAATATAAATGACGACGGGACACAGTGACACAACTACAAAGGGGACGACGGGGGTACAGGGAAGATATATAAATGACGACCGGGACACAGGGATTGTTCGAAGAGAAATTACAGACCGGGACACCGGGAAACAAATGACGACCGGGATGCTGGGACACAGGGAATATAAATGACGACCTCGACACTCAAAGAGAAAGTACAGACTGGGACACCGGGACACAAATGACGACCGGAATACTGGGAATATAAATGACGACCAGGACACAGGGACACAACTACAAGGGGGGTGCCAGGGGGCACAGGGGGATATATAAATGACGACGGGGACACAGGGAATGTTTGATTAGCAATCAGCATCAACAAAGCTAAAGGCAATCATTAGAATAATCAGGTATAGATCTGAATACGGATTGCTTTTCCATGGACAATTTTATGTTGCATGTTCAAGAGTTAGGTAAACCTAACAATCTATTTATATGCACAAACAATAGGACATGGAAGAATGTTGTATATTCTTAAGTTTTACGTAGTTAAATTGGACAGCGAAGAATGTTGTATATTCGCAAGTTTTATGTAGTTCAAAAAATATATATATTTATATCTATCTCGATTCACAGTGGGACACAGGGACACAACTACAATGGCAGGTAACTAATATGGCGTGTAACGACTTACGCGCGCGGGGGGCTTGGGGGCGCGATGCCCCCAACCCCCCCCCCCAAACAGGCTATATATCTATATATATAAAAATAAGTTGTCTGTGTGTCTGTCGAGTGACTTCAGGTGTGTCGACTGACGTCATTGTAAGGATTGAGCTGTATGCGTCATGAAATTGTTTGTCGACTGACGTCATGTTTGTCAACTGATGAAATTACAGACCGGGAAACAAATGACGACCGGGACACGGGGATACAGGGAATATAAATGACGACCGGGAACCTCAAAGAGAAATTACAGACTGGGACACCGGGACACAGGGAATATAAATGACGACCGGGACACAGTGACACAACTACAAAGGGGTCGACGGGGGTACAGGGAAGATATATAAATGACGATTGGGACACAGGGATTGTTCGAAGAGAAATTACAGACCGGGACACCGGGAAACAAATGACGACCGGGATGCTGGGACACAGGGAATATAAATGACGACCTCGACACTCAAAGAGAAAGTACAGACTGGGGACACCGGGACACAAATGACGACCGGAATACTGGGAATATAAATGACGACCAGGACACAGGGGACACAACTACA
Organism: Artemia franciscana; assembly: GCF_032884065.1. Classification (NCBI taxonomy): domain Eukaryota; kingdom Metazoa; phylum Arthropoda; class Branchiopoda; order Anostraca; family Artemiidae; genus Artemia; species Artemia franciscana. The sequence goes on along the minus strand of NW_027065730.1, from coordinate 6,170 downwards.
AGGGGGGTGCCAGGGGGCACAGGGGGATATATAAATGACGACGGGGACACAGGGAATGTTTGATTAGCAATCAGCATCAACAAAGCTAAAAGGGCAATCATTAGAATAATCAGGTATAGATCTGAATACGGATTGCTTTTCCCATGTACAATTTTATGTTGCATGTTCAAGAGTTAGGTAAACCTAACAATCTATTTATATGCACAAACAATAGGACATGGAAGAATGTTGTATATTCTTAAGTTTTACGTAGTTAAATTGGACAGCGAAGAATGTTGTATATTCGCAAGTTTTATGTAGTTCAAAAAAATATATATATTTATATCTATCTCAATTCACAGGTGGGACACAGGGACACAACTACAATGGCAGGTAGCTAATATGGCGTGTAACGACTTACGCGCGCGGTGGGATTGGGGGCGCGATGCCCCCCAACCCCCCCCCCAACAGCTATATATCTATATATATAAAAATAAGTAGTCTGTGTGTCTGTCGAGTGACTTCAGGTGTGTCGACTGACGTCATTGTAAGGATTGAGCTGTATGCGTCATGAAATTGTTTGTCGACTGACGTCATGTTTGTTAACTGATGAAATTACAGACCGGGACACAAATGACGACCGGGACACGGGGATACAGGGAATATAAATGACGACCGGGAACCTCAAAGAGGAAATTACAGACTGGGACACCGGGACACAGGGAATATAAATGACGACCGGGACACAGTGACACAACTACAAAGGGGACGACGGGGGTACAGGGAAGATATATAAATGACGACCGGGACACAGGGATTGTTCGAAGAGAAATTACAGACCGGGACACCGGGAAACAAATGACGACCGGGATGCTGGGACACAGGGAATATAAATGAAGAATGTTGTATATTCGCAAGTTTTATGTAGTTCAAAAAATATATATATTTATATCTATCTCAATTCACAGGTGGGACACAGGGACACAACTACAATGGCAGGTAACTAATATGGCGTGTAACGACTTACGCGCGCGGGGGGCTTGGGGCGCGATGCCCCCCCAAGCCCCCCCCAACAGCTATATATCTATATATATAAAAATAAGTTGTCTGTGTGTCTGTCGAGTGACTTCAGGTGTGTCGACTGACGTCATTGTAAGGATTGAGCTGTATGCGTCATGAAATTGCTTGTCGACTGACGTCATGTTTGTCAACTGATGAAATTACAGACCGGGACACAAATGACGACCGGGACACGGGGATACAGGGAATATAAATGACGACCGGGAACCTCAAAGAGAAATTACAGACTGGAACACCGGGACACAGGGAATATAAATGACGACCGGGACACAGTGACACAACTACAAAGGGGACGACGGGGGTACAGGGAAGATATATAAATGACGACCGGACACAGGGATTGTTCGAAGAGAAATTACAGACCGGGACACCGGGAACAAATGACGAACGGGATGCTGGGACACAGGGAATATAAATGACGACCTCGACACTCAAAGAGAAAGTACAGACTGGGACACCGGGACACAAATGACGACCGGAATACTGGGAATATAAATGACGACCAGGACACAGGGACACAACTACAAGGGGGGTGCCAGGGGGCACAGGGGGATATATAAATGACGACGGGGGACACAGGGAATGTTTAATTAGCAATCAGCATCAACAAAGCTAAAGGGCAATCATTAGAATAATCAGGTATAGATCTGAATACGGATTGCTTTTCCCATGGACAATTTTATGTTGCATGTTTCAAGAGTTAGGTAAACCTAACAATCTATTTATATGCACAAACAATAGGACATGGAAGAATGTTGTATATTATTAAGTTTTACGTAGTTAAATTGGACAGCGAAGAATGTTGTATATTCGCAAGTTTTATGTAGTTAAAAAAAAATATATATATTTATATCTATCTCAATTCACAGGTTGGACAGAGGGACACAACTACAATGGCAGGTAACTAATATGGCGTGTAACGACTTACGCGCGCGGGGGGCTTGGGGGCGCGATGCCCCCCCAAGCCCCCCCCCAACAGCTATATATCTATATATATAAAAATAAGTTGTCTGTGTGTCTGTCGAGTGACTTCAGGTGTGTCGACTGACGTCATTGTAAGGATTGAGCTGTATGCGTCATGAAATTGTTTGTCGACTGACGTCATGTTTGTCAACTGATGAAATTACAGACCGGGACACAAATGACGACCGGGACACGGGGACAATAGGACATGGAAGAATGTTGTATATTCTTAAGTTTTACGTAGTTAAATTGGACAGCGAAGAATGTTGTATATTCGCAAGTTTTATGTAGTTCAAAAAATATATATATTTATATCTATCTCAATTCACAGGTGGGACACAGGGACACAACTACAATGGCAGGTAACTAATATGGCGTGTAACGACTTACGCGCGCGGGGGGCTTGGGGGCGCGATGCCCCCCAAGGCCCCCCCCCCCAACAGCTACATATCTATATATATAAAAATAAGTTGTCTGTGTGTCTGTCGAGTGACTTCAGGTGTGTCGACTGACGTCATTGTTAGGATTGAGCTGTGTGCGTCATGAAATTGTTTGTTGACTGACGTCATGTTTGTCGACTGATGAAATTACAGACCGGGACACAAATGACGACCGGGACACGGGGATACAGGGAATATAAATGACGACCGGGAACCTCAAAGAGAAATTACAGACTGGGGACACCGGGACACAGGGAATATAAATGACGACCGGGACACAGTGACACAACTACAAAGGGGACGACGGGGGTACAGGGAAGATATATAAATGACGACCGGGACACAGGGATTGTTCGAAGAGAAATTACAGACCGGGACACCGGAAACAAATGACGACCGGGATGCTGGGACACAGGGAATATAAATGACGACCTCGACACTCAAAGAGAAGTACAGACTGGGACACCAGGACACAAATGACGACCGGAATACTGGAATATAAATGACGACCAGGACACAGGAACACAACTACAAGGGGGGTGCCAGGGGCACAGGGGGATATATAAATGACGACGGGGACACAGGGAATGTTTGAATAGCAATCAGCATCAACAAAGCTAAAGGGCAATCATTAGAATAATCAGGTATAGATCTGAATACGGATTGCTTTTGCCATGGACAATTTTAGGTTGCATGTTCAAGAGTTAGGTAAACCTAACAATCTATTATATGCACAAACAATAGGACATGGAAGAATGTTGTATATTCTTAAGTTTTACGTAGTTAAATTGGACAGCGAAGAAATGTTGTATATTCGCAAGTTTTATGTAGTTCAAAAAATATATATATTTATATCTATCTCAATTCACAGGTGGGACACAGGGACACAACTACAATGGCAGGTAACTAATATGGCGTGTAACGACTTACGCGCACGGGGGGCTTTGGGGCGTGATGCCCCCCCAAGCCCCCCCCCCCCCCAACAGCTATATATCTATATATATAAAATAAGTTGTCTGTGTGTCTGTCGAGTGACTTCAGGTGTGTCGACTGACGTCATTGTAAGGATTGAGCTGTATGCGTCATGAAATTGTTTGTCGACTGACGTCATGTTTGTCAACTGATGAAATTACAGACCGGGACACAAATGACGACCGGGACACGGGGATACAGGGAATATAAATGACGACCGGGAACCTCAAAGAGAAATTACAGACTGGGACACCGGGACACAGGGAATATAAATGACGACCGGGACACAGTGACACAACTACAAAGGGGACGACGGGGTACAGGGAAGATATATAAATGACGACCGGGACACAGGGATTGTTCGAAGAGAAATTACAGACCGGGACACCGGGAAACAAATGACGAACGGGATGCTCGGACACAGGGAATATAAATGACGACCTCGACACTCAAAGAGAAAGTACAGACTGGGACACCGGGACACAAATGACTACCGGAATACTGGGAATATAAATGACGACCAGGACACAGGGACACAACTACAAGGGGGCTGCCAGGGGGCACAGGGGGATATATAAATGACGACGGGGACACAGGGAATGTTTGATTAGCAATCAGCATCAACAAAGCTAAAGGGCAATCATTAGAATAATCAGGTATAGATCTGAATACGGATTGCTTTTCCCATGGACAATTTTATGTTGCATGTTCAAGAGTTAGGTAAACCTAACAATCTATTTATATGCACAAACAATAGGACATGGAAGAATGTTGTATATTCTTAAGTTTTACGTAGTTAAATTGGACAGCGAAGAATGTTGTATATTCGCAAGTTTTATGTAGTTCAAAAAATATATATATTTATATCTATCTCAATTCACAGGTGGGACACAGGGACACAACTACAATGGCAGGTAACTAATATGGCGTGTAACGACTTACGCGCGCGGGGGGCTTGGGGGCGCGATGCCCCCCCAAGCCCCCCCCCCAACAGCTATATATCATATATATATAAAAATAAGTGGTCTGTGTGTCTGTCGAGTGACTTCAGGGGTGTGTCGACTGACGTCATTGAAAGGATTGAGCTGTATGCGTCATGAAATTGTTTGTCGACTGACGTCATGTTTGTCAACTGATGAAATTACAGACCGGACACAAATGACGACCGGGACACGGGGATACAGGAATATAAATGACGACCGGGAACCTCAAAGAGAAATTACAGACTGGGACACCGGGACACAGGGAATATAAATGAAGATCGGGACACAGTGACACAACTACAAAGGGGACGACGGGGGTACAGGGAAGATATATAAATGACGACCGGGACACAGGATTGTCGAAGAGAAATTACAGACCGGGACACCGGAAACAAATGACGACCGGGATGCTGGGGACACAGGGAATATAATGACGGACCTCGACACTCAAAGAGAAAGTACAGACTGGGACACCGGGACACAAATGACTACCGGAATACTGGGAATATAAATGACGACCAGGACACAGGACACAACTACAAGGGGGCTGCCAGGGGGCACAGGGGGAATATATAAATGACGACGGGGGACACAGGGAATGTTTGATTAGCAATCACAGCATCAAAAGCTAAAGGGCAATCATTAGAATAATCAGGTATAGATCTGAATACGGATTGCTTTTCCCATGGAAAATTTTATGTTGCATGTTCAAGAGTTAGGTAAACCTAACAATCTATTTATATGCACAAACAATAGGACATGGAAGAATGTTGTATATTCTTAAGTTTTACGTAGTTAATTGGACAGCGAAGAATGTTGTATATCGCAAGTTTTATGTAGTTCAAAAAATATATATATTTATATCTATCTCAATTCACAGGTGGGACACAGGGACACAACTACATGGCAGTTAACTAATATGGCGTGTAACGACTTACGCGCGCGGGGGGCTTGGGGGCGCGATGCCCCCCCAAGCCCCCCCCCCCCCCCCAACAGCTATATATCTATATATATAAAAATAAGTTGTCTGTGTGTCTGTCGAGTGACTTCAGGTGTGTCGACTGACGTCATTGTAAGGATTGAGCCTGTATGCGTCATGAAATTGTTTGTCGGACTGACGTCATGTTTGTCACTGATGAAATTACAGACCGGGACACAAATGACGACCGGGACACGGGGATACAGGGAATATAAATGACGACCGGAACCTCAAAGAGAAATTACAGACTGGGACACCGGGACACAGGGAATATAAATGACGACCGGGACACAGTGACACAACTACAAAGGGGACGACGGGGGTACAGGGAAGATATATAAATGACGACCGGGACACAGGGATTGTTCGAAGAGAAATTACAGGACCGGGACACCGGAAACAAATGCCGACCGGGATGCTGGGACACAGGGAATATAAATGACGACCTCGACACTCAAGGAGAAAGTACAGACTGGGACACCGGGACACAAATGACGACCGGAATACTGGGAATATAAATGACGACCAGTACACAGGGGACACACTACAAGGGGGGTGCCAAGGGGCACAGGGGGATATATAAATGACGAAGGGGACACAGGGAATGTTGATTAGCAATCAGCATCAACAAAGCTAAAGGGCAATCATTAGAATAATCAGGTATAGATCTGAATACGGATTGCTTTTCCCATGGACAATTTTATTTGGCATGTTCAAGAGTTAGGTAAACCTAACATCTATTATATGCACAAACAATAGGACATGGAAGAATGT
>NW_027065729.1:0-20976 GCF_032884065.1 Artemia franciscana | reverse complement strand
AAGTTTTAATAGATTCTAAAATGACGTCTTGCATATGACTCATAGAAAACTTATTATCTCTATCTATTCTATTCTATCTATCTACTCTAAGTATTCTTAGAAACTTATCAAACTTTCACTGCTGAATCTATTAAAAGTTTTGAATCTTTAAGCATTAAAAGTTTTGAATCTATTAAAACTTTTAATAGATTCAGTAGTGAAAGTTTGATTCTAGCTAGTCTATCTACTATTTCTATGAGTCATATGCAAGACGTCATTTTAGAAAAGACGCGCAGTGGCCGATATTATTGTCTATTTCTACCGATATTATATTCTTGCATATGACTCATAGAAATAGTACTACAATATTTTACTACAAAGACTCATAGAAATAGTAGATAGACTAGCTAGAATCAAACTTTCACTGTTTCTAGTGAAGGCTTGCGGCCTTGTGCAAAATATTTTCCTCTAGGCCTCTAGGTGGCCGATATTCAAATAGATTTAATAGATTCAGCAGTGTAAGTTTGATTCTAGCTAGTCTATCTACTATTTCTATGAGTCATATGCAAGTCCTTGTGCAAAATATTTTGATTCTAGCTAGTCTATCTACTATTTCTATGAGTTTTATTTGTCTATTCTAGCTAGTCTATCTACTATTTATGTTATGAATGAAATGAAAGGTCTTGCATACAAGAGTAGATAGTTTTATTAAACGGAGTAGAAATAGAAATAGACAATAATATCGGCCACTGCGCGTCTTTTCTAAAATGACGTCTTGCATATGACTCATAGAAATAGTAGATAGACTAGCTAGAATAGACAAATAAAACTCATAGAAATAGTAGATTGACTAGCTAGAATCAAACTATCTACTATTCCGATATACAAGATATTATTGTCTATTAAATAGACAATAATATCGGCCACTGCGCGTCTTTTCTAAAATGACGTCTTGCATATGACTCATAGAAATAGTAGATAGACTAGCTAGAATCAAACTTTCTTGTATTCTAATTGATTTTAAAAACTTACTATTGATTCTAGACCAGCTAGAATCAATAGTAGATAGACTAGCTAGAATCAATAAAACTTTTAATAGATTCAGCAGTGAAAGTTTGATTCTATTTCTATGAGTCATACGCATATTCTCATATGCAAGTCCTTGTGCAAAATATTTTGATTCTAGCTAGTCTATCTACTATTTCTATGAGTCATATGCAAGACGTCATTTTAGAAAAGACTTTTTCACTATTCAATAAATAGATTCAAATCTATTTGAGTCTAGAATCAAACTTTCTGTTTGATTCTAATAGAATCAATAGAATAGCACTAGTTCGTATGTGACGTCTTGCATATGGTTCTAGAATTCTAATCTATTGATTCTAGACCAGCTAGAATCAATAGTAGATAGACTAGCAAGAATCAATAAAACTTTTAATAGATTCAGCAGTGAAAGTTTGATTCTATTTCTATGAGTCATACGCATATTCTCATATGCAAGTCCATAACTCTGACCTAGTAAGCAAATCCACGAACACCGCCCCGTTTAATAAGACTTCAATAAAACTTTTAATAGATTCAGCAGTGAAAGTTTGATTCTAGCTAGTCTATCTACTATTTCTATGAGTCATATGCAAGACAATAATATCGTAGAAATAGACAATAATATCGGCCACTGCGCGTCTTTTCTAAAATGACGTCTTGCATATGACTCATAGAAATAGTAGATAGACTAGATCTCATCTAGAGATCTAGATGAGTAGATCTCTGACCTAGTAAGCAAATCCACGAACAGAAATAGTAGAAATTGCTAAGAAATAGTAGATAGACTAGCTAGAATCAAACTTTCTTGTATTCTAATTGATTTTATTGTATAAGATATTATTGTCTATTAAATAGACAATAATATCGGCCACTGCGCGTCTTTTCTAAAATGACGTCTTGCATATGACTCTTGCTTACTAGATTCATAGCTGAAAAAATTTTATTTTTTTTTTCTAATGACTTTAAAAGTCATTTATTAAACGGAGTCATATGCAAGACGTCATTTTAGAAAAGACGCGCAGTGGCCGATATTATTGTCTATTTCTACCGATAGTATATTCTTGCATATGACTCATAGAAATAGTAGATAGACTAGCTAGAATCAAACTTTCACTGCTGAATCTATTAAAAGTTTTATTGATTCTAGCTAGTCTATCTACTATTGATTCTAGCTGGTCTAGAATCAATAGTAAGTTTTTAAAATCAATTAGAATACAAGAAAGTTTAATAAAACTCATAGAAATAAAATTTTATAAAACTTTGATTCTGGACATTTTCCTCTAGGCCTCTAGGTGGCCGATACTCAAATAGATTTAATAGATTCAGCAGTGAAAGTTTGATTCTAGATTCAAATAGATTTCTAAAATGACGTCTTGCATATGACTCATAGAAATAGTAGATAGACTAGCTAGAATCAAACTTTCACTGCTGAATCTATTAAAAGTTTTAATAGATTCTAAAATGGCGTCTTGCATATGACTCATAGAAAACTTATTATCTCTATCTATTCTATTCTATCTATCTACTCTAAGTATTCTTAGAAACTTATCAAACTTTCACTGCTGAATCTATTAAAAGTTTTGAATCTTTAAGAATTAAAAGTTTTGAATCTATTAAAACTTTTAATAGATTCAGCAGTGAAAGTTTGATTCTAGCTAGTCTATCTACTATTTCTATGAGTCATATGCAAGACGTCATTTTAGAAAAGACGCGCAGTGGCCGATATTATTGTCTATTTCTACCGATATTATATTCTTGCATATGACTCATAGAAATAGTACTACAATATTTTACTACAAAGACTCATAGAAATAGTAGATAGACTAGCTAGAATCAAACTTTCACTGTTTCTAGTGAAGGCTTGCGGCCCTGTGCAAAATATTTTCCTCTAGGCCTCTAGGTGGCCGATATTCAAATATATTTAATAGATTCAGCAGTGAAAGTTTGATTCTAGCTAGTCTATCTACTATTTCTATGAGTCATATGCAAGTCCTTGTGCAAAATATTTTGATTCTAGCTAGTCTATCTACTATTTCTATGAGTTTTATTTGTCTATTCTAGCTAGTCTATCTACTATTTATGTTATGAATGAAATGAAAGGTCTTGCATACAAGAGTAGATAGATTTATTAAACGGAGTAGAAATAGAAATAGACAATAATATCGGCCACTGCGCGTCTTTTCTAAAATGACGTCTTGCATATGACTCATAGAAATAGTAGATAGACTAGCTAGAATAGACAAATAAAACTCATAGAAATAGTAGATAGACTAGCTAGAATCAAACTATCTACTATTCCGATATACAAGATATTATTGTCTATTAAATAGACAATAATATCGGCCACTGCGTGTCTTTTCTAAAATGACGTCTTGCATATGACTCATAGAAATAGTAGATAGACTAGCTAGAATCAAACTTTCTTGTATTCTAATTGATTTTAAAAACTTACTATTGATTCTAGACCAGCTAGAATCAATAGTAGATAGACTAGCTAGAATCAATAAAACTTTTAATAGATTCAGCAGTGAAAGTTTGATTCTATTTCTATGAGTCATACGCATATTCTCATATGCAAGTCCTTGTGCAAAATATTTTGATTCTAGCTAGTCTATCTACTATTTCTATGAGTCATATGCAAGACGTCATTTTAGAAAAGACTTTTTCACTATTCAATAAATAGATTCAAATCTATTTGAATCTAGAATCAAACTTTCTGTTTGATTCTAATAGAATCAATAGAATAGCACTAGTTCGTATGTGACGTCTTGCATATGGTTCTAGAATTCTAATCTATTGATTCTAGACCAGCTAGAATCAATAGTAGATAGACTAGCAAGAATCAATAAAACTTTTAATAGATTCAGCAGTGAAAGTTTGATTCTATTTCTATGAGTCATACGCATATTCTCATATGCAAGTCCATAACTCTGACCTAGTAAGCAAATCCACGAACACCGCCCCGTTTAATAAAACTTCAATAAAACTTTTAATAGATTCAGCAGTGAAAGTTTGATTCTAGCTAGTTTATCTACTATTTCTATGAGTCATATGCAAGACAATAATATCGTAGAAATAGACAATAATATCGGCCACTGCGCGTCTTTTCTAAAATGACGTCTTGCATATGACTCATAGAAATAGTAGATAGACTAGATCTCATCTAGAGATCTAGATGAGTAGATCTCTGACCTAGTAAGCAAATCCACGAACAGAAATAGTAGAAATTGATAAGAAATAGTAGATAGACTAGCTAGAATCAAACTTTCTTGTATTCTAATTGATTTTATTGTATAAGATATTATTGTCTATTAAATAGACAATAATATCGGCCACTGCGCGTCTTTTCTAAATTGACGTCTTGCATATGACTCTTGCTTACTAGATTCATAGCTGAAAAAATTTTATTTTTTTTCTAATGACTTGAAAAGTCATTTATTAAACGGAGTCATATGCAAGACGTCATTTTAGAAAAGACGCGCAGTGGCCGATATTATTGTCTATTTCTACCGATATTATATTTTTGCATATGACTCATAGAAATAGTAGATAGACTAGCTAGAATCAAACTTTCACTGCTGAATCTATTAAAAGTTTTATTGATTCTAGCTAGTCCATCTACTATTGATTCTAGCTGGTCTAGAATCAATAGTAAGTTTTTAAAATCAATTAGAATACAAGAAAGTTTAATAAAACTCATAGAAATAAAATTTTATAAAACCTTGATTCTGGACATTTTCCTCTAGGCCTCTAGGTGGCCGATATTCAAATAGATTTAATAGATTCAGCAGTGAAAGTTTGATTCTAGATTCAAATAGATTTCTAAAATGACGTCTTGCATATGACTCATAGAAATAGTAGATAGACTAGCTAGAATCAAACTTTCACTGCTGAATCTATTAAAAGTTTTAATAGATTCTAAAATGACGTCTTGCATATGACTCATAGAAAACTTATTATCTCTATCTATTCTATTCTATCTATCTACTCTAAGTATTCTTAGAAACTTATCAAACTTTCACTGCTGAATCTATTAAAAGTTTTGAATCTTTAAGAATTAAAAGTTTTGAATCTATTAAAACTTTTAATAGATTCAGCAGTGAAAGTTTGATTCTAGCTAGTCTATCTACTATTTCTATGAGTCATATGCAAGACGTCATTTTAGAAAAGACGCGCAGTGGCCGATATTATTGTCTATTTCTACCGATATTATATTCTTGCATATGACTCATAGAAATAGTACTACAATATTTTACTACAAAGACTCATAGAAATAGTAGATAGACTAGCTAGAATCAAACTTTCACTGTTTCTAGTGAAGGCTTGCGGCCTTGTGCGAAATATTTTCCTCTAGGCCTCTAGGTGGCCGATATTCAAATAGATTTAATAGATTCAGCAGTGTAAGTTTGATTCTAGCTAGTCTATCTACTATTTCTATGAGTCATATGCAAGTCCTTGTGCAAAATATTTTGATTCTAGCTAGTCTATCTACTATTTCTATGAGTTTTATTTGTCTATTCTAGCTAGTCTATCTACTATTTATGTTATGAATGAAATGAAAGGTCTTGCATACAAGAGTAGATAGATTTATTAAACGGAGTAGAAATAGAAATAGACAATAATATCGGCCACTGCGCGTCTTTTCTAAAATGACGTCTTTCATATGACTCATAGAAATAGTAGATAGACTAGCTAGAATAGACAAATAAAACTCATAGAAATAGTAGATAGACTAGCTAGAATCAAACTATCTACTATTCCGATATACAAGATATTATTGTCTATTAAATAGACAATAATATCGGCCACTGCGCGTCTTTTCTAAAATGACGTTTTGCATATGACTCATAGAAATAGTAGATAGACTAGCTAGAATCAAACTTTCTTGTATTCTAATTGATTTTAAAAACTTACTATTGATTCTAGACCAGCTAGAATCAATAGTAGATAGACTAGCTAGAATCAATAAAACTTTTAATAGATTCAGCAGTGAAAGTTTGATTCTATTTCTATGAGTCATACGCATATTCTCATATGCAAGTCCTTGTGCAAAATATTTTGATTCTAGCTAGTCTATCTACTATTTCTATGAGTCATATGCAAGACGTCATTTTAGAAAAGACTTTTTCACTATTCAATAAATAGATTCAAATCTATTTGAATCTAGAATCAAACTTTCTGTTTGATTCTAATAGAATCAATAGAATAGCACTAGTTCGTATGTGACGTCTTGCATATGGTTCTAGAATTCTAATCTATTGATTCTAGACCAGCTAGAATCAATAGTAGATAGACTAGCAAGAATCAATAAAAATTTTAATAGATTCAGCAGTGAAAGTTTGTTTCTATTTCTATGAGTCATACGCATATTCTCATATGCAAGACCATAACTCTGACCTAGTAAGCAAATCCACGAACACCGCTCCGTTTAATAAAACTTCATTAAAACTTTTAATAGATTGAGCAGTGAAAGTTTGATTCTAGCTAGTCTATCTACTTTTTCTATGAGTCATATGCAAGACAATAATATCGTAGAAATAGACAATAATATCGGCCACTGCGCGTGTTTTCTAAAATGACGTCTTGCATATGACTCATAGAAATAGTAGATAGACTAGATCTCATCTAGAGATCTAGATGAGTAGATCTCTGACCTAGTAAGCAAATCCACGAACAGAAATAGTAGAAATTGATAAGAAATAGTAGATAGACTATCTAGAATCAAACTTTCTTGTATTCTAATTGATTTTATTGTATAAGATATTATTGTCTATTAAATAGACAATAATATCGGCCACTACGCGTCTTTTCTAAAATGACGTCTTGCATATGACTCTTGCTTACTAGATTCATAGCTGAAAAAATTTTATTTTTTTTTCTAATATTTTTTTTAATAGATTCAGCAGTGAAAGTTTGATACTAGCTAGTCTATCTACTATTTCTATGAGTCATATGCAAGTCCTTGTGCAAAATATTTTGATTCTAGCTAGTCTATCTACTATTTCTATGAGTTTTATTTGTCTATTCTAGCTAGTCTATCTACAATTTATGTTATGAATGAAATGAAAGGTCTTGCATACAAGAGTAGATAGATTTATTAAACGGAGTAGAAATAGAAATAGACAATAATATCGGCCACTGCGCGTCTTTTCTAAAATGACGTCTTGCATATGACTCATAAAAATAGTAGATAGACTAGCTAGAATAGACAAATAAAACTCATAGAAATAGCTAGAATCAAACTTTCACTGTTTCTAGTAAAGGCTTGCGGCCTTGTGCAAAATATTTTCCTCTAGGCCTCTAGGTGGCCGATATTCAAATAGATTTAATAGACTCAGCAGTGAAAGTTTGATTCTAGCTAGTCTATCTACTATTTCTATGAGTCATATGCAAGACAATAATATCGTAGAAATAGACAATAATATCGGCCACTGCGCGTCTTTTCTAAAATGACGTCTTGCATATGACTCATAGAAATAGTAGATAGACTAGATCTCATCTAGAGATCTAGATGAGTAGATCTCTGACCTAGTAAGCAAATCCACGAACAGAAATAGTAGAAATTGATAAGAAATAGTAGATAGACTAGTAAGAATCAAACTTTCTTGTATTCTAATTGATTCTATTGTATAAGATATTATTGTCTATTAAATAGACAATAATATCGGCCACTGCGCGTCTTTTCTAAAATGACGTCTTGCATATGACTCTTGCTTACTAGATTCATAGCTGAAAAAATTTTATTTTTTTTTCTAATGACTTTAAAAGTCATTTATTAAACGGAGTCATATGCAAGACGTCATTTTAGAAAAGACGCGCAGTGGCCGATATTATTGTCTATTTCTACCGATATTATATTCTTGCATATGACTCATAGAAATAGTAGATAGACTAGCTTATTGATTCTAGCTAGTCTATCTACTATTGATTCTAGCTGGTCTAGAATCAATAGTAAATTTTTAAAATCAATTAGAATACAAGAAAGTTTAATAAAACTCATAGAAATAAAATTTTATAAAACTTTCATTCTGGACATTTTCCTCTAGGCCTCTAGGTGGCCGATATTCAAATAGATTTAATAGATTCAGCAGTGAAAGTTTGATTCTAGATTCAAATAGATTTCTAAAATGACGTCTTGTATATGACTCATAGAAATAGTAGATAGACTAGCTAGAATCAAACTTTCACTGCTGAATCTATTAAAAGTTTTAATAGATTCTAAAATGACGTCTTGCATATGACTCATAGAAAACTTATTATCTCTATCTATTCTATTCTATCTATCTACTCTAAGTATTCTTAGAAACTTATCAAACTCTCACTGCTGAATCTATTAAAAGTTTTGAATCTTTAAGAATTAAAAGTTTTGAATCTATTAAAACTTTTAATAGATTCAGCAGTGAAAGTTTGATTCTAGCTAGTCTATCTACTATTTCTATGTGTCATATGCAAGACGTCATTTTAGAAAAGACGCGCAGTGGCCGATATTATTGTCTATTTCTACCGATATTATATTCTTGCATATGACTCATAGAAATAGTACCACAATATTTTACTACAAAGACTCATAGAAATAGTAGATAGACTAGCTAGAATCAAACTTTCACTGTTTCTAGTGAAGGCTTGCGGCCTTGTGCAAAATATTTTCCTCTAGGCCTCTAGGTGGCCGATATTCAAATAGATTTAATAGATTCAGCAGTGAAAGTTTGATTCTAGCTAGTCTATCTACTATTTCTATGAGTCATATGCAAGTCCTTGTGCAAAATATTTTGATTCTAGCTAGTCTATCTACTATTTCTATGAGTTTTATTTGTCTATTCTAGCTAGTCTATCTACTATTTATGTTATGAATGAAATGAAAGGTCTTGCATACAAGAGTAGATAGTTTTATTAAACGGAGTAGAAATAGAAATAGACAATAATATCGGCCACTGCGCGTCTTTTCTAAAATGACGTCTTGCATATGACTCATAGAAATAGTAGATAGACTAGCTAGAATAGACAAATAAAACTCATAGAAATAGTAGATTGACTAGCTAGAATCAAACTATCTACTATTCCGATATACAAGATATTATTGTCTATTAAATAGACAATAATATCGGCCACTGCGCGTCTTTTCTAAAATGACGTCTTGCATATGACTCATAGAAATAGTAGATAGACTAGCTAGAATCAAACTTTCTTGTATTCTAATTGATTTTAAAAACTTACCATTGATTCTAGACCAGCTAGAATCAATAGTAGATAGACTAGCTAGAATCAATAAAACTTTTAATAGATTCAGCAGTGAAAGTTTGATTCTATTTCTATGAGTCATACGCATATTCTCATATGCAAGTCCTTGTTCAAAATATTTTGATTCTAGCTAGTCTATCTACTATTTCTATGAGTCATATGCAAGACGTCATTTTAGAAAAGACTTTTTCACTATTCAATAAATAGATTCAAATCTATTTGAATCTAGAATCAAACTTTCTGTTTGATTCTAATAGAATCAATAGAATAGCACTAGTTCGTATGTGACGTCTTACATATGGTTCTAGAATTCTAATCTATTGATTCTAGACCAGCTAGAATCAATAGTAGATAGACTAGCAAGAATCAATAAAACTTTTAATAGATTCAGACGTGAAAGTTTGATTCTATTTCTATGAGTCATTTGCATATTCTCATATGCAAGGAGATAACTCTGACCTAGTAAGCAAATCCACGAACACCGCCCCGTTTAATAAAACTTCAATAAAACTTTTAATAGATTCAGCAGTGAAAGTTTGATTCTAGCTAGTCTATCTACTATTTCTATGAGTCATATGCAAGACAATAATATCGTAGAAATAGACAATAATATCGGCCACTGCGCGTCTTTTCTAAAATGACGTCTTGCATATGACTCATAGAAATAGTAGATAGACTAGATCTCATCTAGAGATCTAGATGAGTAGATCTCTGACCTAGTAAGCAAATCCACGAACAGAAATAGTAGAAATTGATAAGAAATAGTAGATAGACTAGCTAGAATCAAACTTTCTTGTATTCTAATTGATTTTATTGTATAAGATATTATTGTCTATTAAATAGACAATAATATCGGCCACTGCGCGTCTTTTCTAAAATGACGTCTTGCATATGACTCTTGCTTACTAGATTCATAGCTGAAAAAAATTTATTTTTTTTTCTAATGACTTTAAAAGTCATTTATTAAACGGAGTTATATGCAAGACGTCATTTTAGAAAAGACGCGCAGTGGCCGATATTATTGTCTATTTCTACCGATATTATATTCTTGCATATGACTCATAGAAATAGTAGATAGACTAGCTTATTGATTCTAGCTAGTCTATCTACTATTGATTCTAGCTGGTCTAGAATCAATAGTAAATTTTTAAAATCAATTAGAATACAAGAAAGTTTAATAAAACTCATAGAAATAAAATTTTATAAAACTTTCATTCTGGACATTTTCCTCTAGGCCTCTAGGTGGCCGATATTCAAATAGATTTAATAGATTCAGCAGTGAAAGTTTGATTCTAGATTCAAATAGATTTCTAAAATGACGTCTTGCATATGACTCATAGAAATAGTAGATAGACTAGCTAGAATCAAACTTTCACTGCTGAATCTATTAAAAGTTTTAATAGATTCTAAAATGATATCTTGCATATGACTCATAGAAAACTTATTATCTCTATCTATTCTATTCTATCTATCTACTCTAAGTATTCTTAGAAACTTATCAAACTTTCACTGCTGAATCTATTAAAAGTTTTGAATCTTTAAGAATTAAAAGTTTTGAATCTATTAAAACTTTTAATAGATTCAGCAGTGAAAGTTTGATTCTAGCTAGTCTATCTACTATTTCTATGAGTCATATGCAAGACGTCATTTTAGAAAAGACGCGCAGTGGCCGATATTATTGTCTATTTCTACCGATATTATATTCTTGCATATGACTCATAGAAATAGTACTACAATATTTTACTACAAAGACTCATAGAAATAGTAGATAGACTAGCTAGAATCAAACTTTCACTGTTTCTAGTGAAGGCTTGCGGCCTTGTGCAAAATATTTTCCTCTAGGCCTCAAGGTGGCCGATATTCAAATAGATTTAATAGATTCAGCAGTGAAAGTTTGATTCTAGCTAGTCTATCTACTATTTCTATGAGTCATATGCAAGTCCTTGTGCAAAATATTTTGATTCTAGCTAGTCTATCCACTATTTCTATGAGTTTTATTTGTCTATTCTAGCTAGTCTATCTACTATTTATGTTATGAATGAAATGAAAGGTCTTGCATACAAGAGTAGATAGATTTATTAAACGGAGTAGAAATAGAAATAGACAATAATATCGGCCACTGCGCGTCTTTTCTAAAATGACGTCTTGCATATGACTCATAGAAATAGTAGATAGACTAGCTAGAATAGACAAATAAAACTCATAGAAATAGTAGATAGACTAGCTAGAATCAAACTATCTACTATTCCGATATACAAGATATTATTGTCTATTAAATAGACAGTAATATCGGCCACTGCGCGTCTTTTCTAAAATGACGTCTTGCATATGACTCATAGAAATAGTAGATAGACTAGCTAGAATCAAACTTTCTTGTACTCTAATTGATTTTAAAAACTTACTATTGATTTCAGACCAGCCAGAATCAATAGTAGATAGACTAGCTAGAATCAATAAAACTTTTAATAGATTCAGCAGTGAAAGTTTGATTCTATTTCTATGAGTCATACGCATATTCTCATATGCAAGTCCTTGTGCAAAATATTTTGATTCTAGCTAGTCTATCTACTATTTCTATGAGTCATATGCAAGACGTCATTTTAGAAAAGACTTTTTCACTATTCAATAAATAGATTCAAATCTATTTGAATCTAGAATCAAACTTTCTGTTTGATTCTAATACAATCAATAGAATAGCACTAGTTCGTATGTGACGTCTTGCATATGGTTCTAGAATTCTAATATATTGATTCTAGACCAGCTAGAATCAATAGTAGATAGACTAGCAAGAATCAATAAAACTTTTAATAGATTCAGCAGTGAAAGTTTGATTCTATTTCTATGAGTCACACGCATATTCTCATATGCAAGTCCATAACTCTGACCTAGTAAGCAAATCAACGAACACCGCCCCGTTTAATAAAACTTCAATAGAACTTTTAATAGATTCAGCAGTGAAAGTTTGATTCTAGCTAGTCTATCTACTATTTCTATGAGTCATATGCAAGACAATAATATCGTAGAAATAGACAATAATATCGGCCACTGCGCGTCTTTTCTAAAATGACGTCTTGCATATGACTCATAGAAATAGTAGATAGACTAGATCTCATCTAGAGATCTATATGAGTAGATCTCTGACGTAGTAAGCAAATCCACGAACAGAAATAGTAGAAATTGATAAGAAATAGTAGATAGACTAGCTAGAATCAAACTTTCTTGTATTCTAATTGATTTTATTGTATAAGATATTATTGTCTATTAAATAGACAATAATATCGGCCACTGCGCGTCTTTTCTAAAATGACGTCTTGCATATGACTCTTGCTTACTAGATTCATAGCTGAAAAAATTTTATTTCTTTTTCTAATGACTTTAAAAGTCATTTATTAAACGGAGTCATATGCAAGACGTCATTTTAGAAAAGACGCGCAGTGGCCGATATTATTGTCTATTTCTACCGATATTATATTCTTGCATATGACTCATAGAAATAGTAGATAGACTAGCTAGAATCAAACTTTCACTGCTGAATCTATTAAAAGTTTTATTGATTCTAGCTAGTCTATCTACTATTGATTCTAGCTGGTCTAGAATCAATAGTAAGTTTTTAAAATCAATTAGAATACAAGAAAGTTTAATAAAACTTATAGAAATAAAATTTTATAAAACTTTGATTCTGGACATTTTCCTCTAGGCCTCTAGGTGGCCGATATTCAAATAGATTTAATAGATTCAGCAGTGAAAGTTTGATTCTAGATTCAAATAGATTTCTAAGATGACGTCTTGCATATGACTCATAGAAATAGTAGATAGACTAGCTAGAATCAAACTTTCACTGCTGAATCTATTAAAAGTTTTAATAGATTCTAAAATGACGTCTTGCATATGACTCATAGAAAACTTATTATCTCTATCTATTCTATTCTATCTATCTACTCTAAGTATTCTTAGAAACTTATCAAACTTTCACTGCTGAATCTATTAAAAGTTTTGAATCTTTAAGAATTAAAAGTTTTGAATCTATTAAAACTTTTAATAGATTCAGCAGTGAAAGTTTGATTCTAGCTAGTCTATCTACTATTTCTATGAGTCATATGCAAGACGTCATTTTAAAAAAGACGCGCAGTGGCCGATATTATTGTCTATTTCTACCGATATTATATTCTTGCATATGACTCATAGAAATAGTACTACAATATTTTACTACAAAGAATCATAGAAATAGTAGATAGACTAGCTAGAATCAAACTTTCACTGTTTCTAGTGAAGGCTTGCGGCCTTGTGCAAATTATTTTCCTCTAGGCCTCTAGGTGGCCGATTTTCAAATAGATTTAATAGATTCAGCAGTGAAAGTTTGATTCTAGCTAGTCTATCTACTATTTCTATGAGTCATATGCAAGTCCTTGTACAAAATATTTTGATTCTAGCTAGTCTATCTACTATTTCTATGAGTTTTATTTGTCTATTCTAGCTAGTCTATCTACTATTTATGTTATGAATGAAATGAAAGGTCTTGCATACAAGAGTAGATAGATTTATTAAACGGAGTAGAAATAGAAATAGACAATAATATCGGCCACTGCGCGTCTTTTCTAAAATGACGTCTTACATGTGACTCATAGAAATAGTATATAGACTAGCTAGAATAGACAAATAAAACTCATAGAAATAGTAGATAGACTAGCTAGAATCAAACTATCTACTATTTCGATATACAAGATATTATTGTCTATTAAATAGACAATAATATAGGCCACTGCGCGTCTTTTCTAAAATGACGTCTTGCATATGACTCATAGAAATAGTAGATAGACTAGCTAGAATCAAACTTTCTTGTATTCTAATTGATTTTAAAAACTTACTATTGATTCTAGACCAGCTAGAATCAATAGTAGATAGACTAGCTAGAATCAATAAAACTTTTAATAGATTCAGCAGTGAAAGTTTGATTCTATTTCTATGAGTCATACGCACAATCTCATATGCAAGTCCTTGTGCAAAATATTTTGATTCTAGCTAGTCTATCTACTATTTCTATGAGTCATATGCAAGACGTCCTTTTAGAAAAGACTTTTTCACTATTCAATAAATAGATTCAAATCTATTTGAATCTAGAATCAAACTTTCTGTTTGATTCTAATAGAATCAATAGAATAGCACTAGTTCGTATGTGACGTCTTGCATATGGTTCTAGAATTCTAATCTATTGATTCTAGACCAGCTAGAATCAATAGTAGATAGACTAGCATGAATCAATAAAACTTTTAATAGATTCAGCAGTGAAAGTTTGATTCTATTTCTATGAGTCATACGCATATTCTCATATGCAAGTCCATAACTCTGACCTAGTAAGCAAATCCACGAACACCGCCCCGTTTAATAAAACTTCAATAAAACTTTTAATAGATTCAGCAGTGAAAGTTTGATTCTAGCTAGTTTATATACTATTTCTATGAGTCATATGCAAGACAATAATATCGTAGAAATAGACAATAATATCGGCCACTGCGCGTCTTTTCTAAAATGACGTCTTGCATATGACTCATAGAAATAGTAGATAGACTAGATCTCATCTAGAGATCTAGATGAGTAGATCTCTGACCTAGTAAGCAAATCCACGAACAGAAATAGTAGAAATTGATAAGAAATAGTAGATAGACTAGCTAGAATCAAACTTTCTTGTATTCTAATTGATTTTATTGTATAAGATATTATTGTCTATTAAATAGACAATAATATCGGCCACTGCGCGTCTTTTCTAAAATGACGTCTTGCATATGACTCTTGCTTACTAGATTCATAGCTGAAAAAATTTTATTTTTTTTTCTAATGACTTTAAAAGTCATTTATTAAACGGAGTCATATGCAACACGTCATTTTAGAAAAGACGCGCAGTGGCCGATATTATTGTCTATTTCTACCAATATTATATTCTTGCATATGACTCATAGAAATAGTAGATAGACTAGCTAGAATCAAACTTTCACTGCTGAATCTATTAAAAGTTTTATTGATTCTAGCTAGTCCATCTACTATTGATTCTAGCTGGTCTAGAATCAATAGTAAGTTTTTAAAATCAATTAGAATACAAGAAAGTTTAATAAAACTCATAGAAATAAAATTTTATAAAACTTTGATTCTGGACATTTTTCTCTAGGCCTCTAGGTGGCCGATATTCAAATAGATTTAATAGATTCAGCAGTGAAAGTTTGATTCTAGATTCAAATAGATTTCTAAAATGACGTCTTGCATATGACTCATAGAAATAGTAGATAGACTAGCTAGAATCAAACTTTCACTGCTGAATCTATTAAAAGTTTTAATAGATTCTAAAATGACGTCTTGCATATGACTCATAGAAAACTTATTATCTCTATCTATTCTATTCTATCTATCTACTCTAAGTATTCTTAGAAACTTATCAAACTTTCACTGCTGAATCTATTAAAAGTTTTGAATCTTTAAGAATTAAAAGTTTTGAATCTATTAAAACTTTTAATAGATTCAGCAGTGAAATTTTGATTCTAGCTAGTCTAATTTACTATTTCTATGAGTCATATGCAAGACGTCATTTTAGAAAAAACTTGCAGTGGCCGATATTATTGTCTATTTCTACCGATATTATATTCTTGCATATGACTCATAGAAATAGTACTACAATATTTTACTACAAAGACTCATAGAAATAGTAGATAGACTAGCTAGAATCAAACTTTCACTGTTTCTAGTGAAGGCTTGCGGCCTTGTGCAAAATATTTTCCTCTAGGCCTCTAGGTGGCCGATATTCAAATAGATTTAATAGATTCAGCAGTGAAAGTTTGATTCTAGCTAGTCTATCTACTATTTCTGTGAGTCATATGCAAGTCCTTGTGCAAAATATTTTGATTCTAGCTAGTCTATCTACTATTTCTATGAGTTTTATTTGTCTATTCTAGCTAGTCTATCTACTATTTATGTTATGAATGAAATGAAAGGTCTTGCATACAAGAGTAGATAGATTTATTAAACGGAGTAGAAATAGAAATAGACAATAATATCGGCCACTGCGCGTCTTTTCTAAAATGACTTCTTGCATATGACTCATAGAAATAGTAGATAGACTAGCTAGAATAGACAAATAAAACTCATAGAAATAGTAGATAGACTAGCTAGAATCAAACTATCTACTATTCCGATATACAAGATATTATTGTCTATTAAATAGACAATAATATCGGCCACTGCGCGTCTTTTCTAAAATGACGTCTTGCATATGACTCATAGAAATAGTAGATAGACTAGCTAGAATCAAACTTTCTTGTATTCTAATTGATTTTAAAAACTTACTATTGATTCTAGACCAGCTAGAATCAATAGTAGATAGACTAGCTAGAATCAATAAAACTTTTAATAGATTCAGCATTGAAAGTTTGATTCTATTTCTATGAGTCATACGCATATTCTCATATGCAAGTCCTTGTGCAAAATATTTTGATTCTAGCTAGTCTATCTACTATTTCTATGAGTCATATGCAAGATGTCATTTTAGAAAAGACTTTTTCACTATTCAATAAATAGATTCAAATCTATTTGAATCTAGAATCAAACTTTCTGTTTGATTCTAATAGAATCAATAGAATAGCACTAGTTCGTATGTGACGTCTTGCATATGGTTCTAGAATTCTAATCTATTGATTCTAGACCAGCTAGAATCAATAGTAGATAGACTAGCAAGAATCAATAAAACTTTTAATAGATTCAGCAGTGAAAGTTTGATTCTATTTCTATGAGTCATACGCATATTCTCATATGCAAGTCCATAACTCTGACCTAGTAACCAAATCCACGAACACCGCCCCGTTTAATAAAACTTCAATAAAACTTTTAATAGATTCAGCAGTGAAAGTTTGATTCTAGCTAGTCTATCTACTATTTCTATGAGTCATATGCAAGACAATAATATCGTAGAAATAGACAATAATATCGGCCACTGCGCGTCTTTTCTAAAATGACGTCTTGCATATGACTCATAGAAATAGTAGATAGACTAGATCTCATCTAGAGATCTAGATGAGTAGATCTTTGACCTAGTAAGCAAATCCACGAACAGAAATAGTAGAAATTGATAAGAAATAGTAGATAGACTAGCTAGAATCAAACTTTCTTGTATTCTAATTGATTTTATTGTATAAGATATTATTGTCTATTAAATAGACAATAATATCGGCCAATGCGCGTCTTTTCTAAAATGACGTCTTGCATATGACTCTTGCTTACTAGATTCATAGCTGAAAAAATTTTATTTTTTTTTCTAATGACTTTAAAAGTCATTTATTAAACGGAGTCATATGAAAGACGTCATTTTAGAAAAGACGCGCAGGGGCCGATATTATTGTCTATTTCTACCGATATTATATTCTTGCATATGACTCATAGAAATAGTAGATAGACTAGCTAGAATCAAACTTTCACTGCTGAATCTATTAAAAGTTTTATTGATTCTAGCTAGTCCATCTACTATTGATTCTAGCTGGTCTAGAATCAATAGTAAGTTTTTAAAATCAATTAGAATACAAGAAAGTTTAATAAAACTCATAGAAATAAAATTTTATAAAACTTTGATTCTGGACATCTTCCTCTAGGCCTCTAGGTGGCCGATATTCAAATAGATTTAATAGATTCAGCAGTGAAAGTTTGATTCTAGATTCAAATAGATTTCTAAAATGACGTCTTGCATATGACTCATAGAAATAGTAGATAGACTAGCTAGAATCAAACTTTCACTGCTGAATCTATTAAAAGTTTTAATAGATTCTAAAATGACGTCTTGCATATGACTAATAGAAAACTTATTATCTCTATCTATTCTATTCTATCTATCTACTCTAAGTATTCTTAGAAACTTATCAAACTTTCACTGCTGAATCTATTAAAAGTTTTAAATCTTTAAGAATTAAAAGTTTTGAATCTATTAAAACTTTTAATAGATTCAGCAGTGAAAGTTTGATTCTAGCTAGTCTATCTACTATTTCTATGAGTCATATGCAAGACGTCATTTTAGAAAAGACGCGCAGTGGCCGATATTATTGTCTATTTCTACCGATATTATATTCTTGCATATGACTCATAGAAATAGTACTACAATATTTTACTACAAAGACTCATAGAAATAGTAGATAGACTAGCTAGAATCAAACTTTCACTGTTTCTAGTGAAGGCTTGCGGCCTTGTGCAAAATATTTTCCTCTAGGCCTCTAGGTGGCTGATATTCAAATAGATTTAATAGATTCAGCAGTGAAAGTTTGATTCTAGCTAGTCTATCTACTATTTCTATGAGTCATATGCAAGTCCTTGTGCAAAATATTTTGATTCTAGCTAGTCTATCTACTATTTCTATGAGTTTTATTTGTCTATTCTAGCTAGTCTATCTACTATTTATGTTATGAATGAAATGAAAGGTCTTGCATACAAGAGTAGATAGATTTATGAAACGGAGTAGAAATAGAAATAGACAATAATATCGGCCACTGCGCGTCTTTTCTAAAATGACGTCTTGCATATGACTCATAGAAATAGTAGATAGACTAGCTAGAATAGACAAATAAAACTCATAGAAATAGTAGATAGACTAGCTAGAATCAAACTATCTACTATTCCGATATACAAGATATTATTGTCTATTAAATAGACAATAATATCGGCCACTGCGCGTCTTTTCTAAAATGACGTCTTGCATATGACTCATAGAAATAGTAGATAGACTAGCTAGAATCAAACTTTCTTGTATTCTAATTGATTTTAAAAACTTACTATTGATTCTAGACCAGCTAGAATCAATAGTAGATAGACTAGCTAGAATCAATAAAACTTTTAATAGATTCAGCAGTGAAAGTTTGATTCTATTTCTATGAGTCATACGCATATTCTCATATGCAAGTCCTTGTGCAAAATATTTTGATTCTAGCTAGTCTATCTACTATTTCTATGAGTCATATGCAAGATGTCATTTTAGAAAAGACTTTTTCACTATTCAATAAATAGATTCAAATCTATTTGAATCTAGAATCAAACTTTCTGTTTGATTCTAATAGAATCAATAGAATAGCACTAGTTCGTATGTGACGTCTTGCATATGGTTCTAGAATTCTAATCTATTGATTCTAGACCAGCTAGAATCAATAGTAGATAGACTAGCAAGAATCAATAAAACTTTTAATAGATTCAGCAGTGAAAGTTTGATTCTATTTCTATGAGTCATACGCATATTCTCATATGCAAGTCCATAACTCTGACCTAGTAACCAAATCCACGAACACCGCCCCGTTTAATAAAACTTCAATAAAACTTTTAATAGATTCAGCAGTGAAAGTTTGATTCTAGCTAGTCTATCTACTATTTCTATGAGTCATATGCAAGACAATAATATCGTAGAAATAGACAATAATATCGGCCACTGCGCGTCTTTTCTAAAATGACGTCTTGCATATGACTCATAGAAATAGTAGATAGACTAGATCTCATCTAGAGATCTAGATGAGTAGATCTCTGACCTAGTAAGCAAATCCACGAACAGAAATAGTAGAAATTGATAAGAAATAGTAGATAGACTAGCTAGAATCAAACTTTCTTGTATTCTAATTGATTTAATTGTATAAGATATTATTGTCTATTAAATAGACAATAATATCGGCCACTGCGCGTCTTTTCTAAAATGACGTCTTGCATATGACTCTTGCTTACTAGATTCATAGCTGAAAAAATTTCATTTTTTTTTCTAATGACTTTAAAAGTCATTTATTAAACGGAGTCATATGAAAGACGTCATTTTAGAAAAGACGCGCAGTGGCTGATATTATTGTCTATTTCTACCGATATTATATTCTTGCATATGACTCATAGAAATAGTAGATAGACTAGCTAGAATCAAACTTTCACTGCTGAATCTATTAAAAGTTTTATTGATTCTAGCTAGTCTATCTACTATTGATTCTAGCTGGTCTAGAATCAATAGTAAGTTTTTAAAATCAATTAGAATACAAGAAAGTTTAATAAAACTCATAGAAATAAAATTTTATAAAACTTTGATTCTGGACATCTTCCTCTAGGCCTCTAGGTGGCCGATATTCAAATAGATTTAATAGATTCAGCAGTGAAAGTTTGATTCTAGATTCAAATAGATTTCTAAAATGACGTCTTGCATATGACTCATAGAAATAGTAGATGGACTAGCTAGAATCAAACTTTCACTGCTGAATCTATTAAAAGTTTTAATAGATTCTAAAATGACGTCTTGCATATGACTAATAGAAAACTTATTATCTCTATCTATTCTATTCTATCTATCTACTCTAAGTATTCTTAGAAACCTATCAAACTTTCACTGCTGAATCTATTAAAAGTTTTAAATCTTTAAGAATTAAAAGTTTTGAATCTATTAAAACTTTTAATAGATTCAGCAGTGAAAGTTTGATTCTAGCTAGTCTATCTACTATTTCTATGAGTCATATGCAAGACGTCATTTTAGAAAAGACGCGCAGTGGCCGATATTATTGTCTATTTCTACCGATATTATATTCTTGCATATGACTCATAGAAATAGTACTACAATATTTTACTACAAAGACTCATAGAAATAGTAGATAGACTAGCTAGAATCAAACTTTCACTGTTTCTAGTGAAGGCTTGCGGCCTTGTGCAAAATATTTTCCTCTAGGCCTCTAGGTGGCCGATATT